>NW_022060547.1:0-81123 GCF_003285725.1 Scaptodrosophila lebanonensis | reverse complement strand
ACAATTTTGGAAGTAAATGTTTTGAAGCGATATAAACGTTTTTCCATAGACTTTCTGAATCGCCCTCGTATATGAACTCAAGAGGAGCGTGTAGCAATGCCGGGGGCGTGATACAGTTAGTATGTTTTCGTCTCGTTTTTGTTGTTGTTTCCAAAAGAGAGTAGCAAAAACAACAACAATAAGAGCAGCAGCGCAGACAATTGTGAAGCAGGCAATAAACTTCCGTACAAAAATTAGCGCAACTTCCTGGCAGCCCCTCGAGTCTGCCAAAACCCACGAAGAAGTTCATAAAATAACAACAACACGATGCCCAATAGTAGGGAAGGCGGCATCGTGATGACTTCGATGTTGCCACCTGGTCCAATTTCTCATAATTTTTTTTGCCCATCACCATCATAATATTCTATCATATTTACCTGTAAGTTTGACTTTGTCTTGAGGTTCAATTTGGTTGATTAGTGAGCGTGGTTGTTGTTGTTTTTTTTTTAAATCTCTTGTTGTTGCTGCTCGGAACAGCTGCGGCAACGGGCGATGAGCAATTGGCGAGCTTTGAAGCGCGACGCGACTGTTACTGAGTGATTGCAGGAATCTGTGGTGGGTGAGGTGTAGTGGGGCTGGCTGGCTAGCTGGCAAATATTTGCAATATGGCAAGGCTGTCTGTCCAGACAGCATGCAACTTAAACACACACACACACACTTACACAAACACTCACGTAGAGATAAACAAGCATGAACACAGACGTGGAAAACTCGTTGAAACACGCACATGCACAAACAATATCTTTTGCAATTTTCTCTTCTCCTTTGCTAATTTTACGCAACTATTTATAACAGATTTCGGCTAATATTTGATAGCAGAAACACGATAAACTATTTTTAGATTTTATTTGTATATATGTAGTATGTAATTATTTGTGCTCAGCTGCCTGGTGCTGCAACAAAAAACGTGTTGGTACACACACAACACACACAAAAAAGAGAGAAAACCGGCAACGAGACGACGAGAGCGCAAAATCAACAGCAGAGGCAAAGCGGCAAACAGCAGCAAGCAGCAGCAACAATAAAGCAAGACTGAAAAAATCGATAAATTTGTCGGCGGTGACAATGCTGGCAGTGCTGCCTTGGGGCGCGCAGAGCTGTCTACGATTTTGAGTTGCTATGCATAAGAGGGGGGTGGGGGATTGGGCACCACCAAATATGGGCGGGGGAGGGGCGTCATGAATGCGAAGCCGACAGGACAAACAAATTAAAGTTTAAAGGGGCGTCAACTGTTTGCTCTTATTGTCTAGCAGCGATGGAGTCGGAAGGGGAGGTTGCAAGGCCGGAAAATGTCTGCCTGAGATTTGATGTTGTTGTCGTTGCTGCTGCTGCTTCTGTTTCGACCACCGCATGCCAAATTAAATCAAAGTTCAAAGTTGTTAAAGTTCAATTCAATTTGCACTGCCAATAACAAAACATAGTTGTTTTTTGTTGTTGTTGCTGCTGCTGCTGACGTTTTTCGCAAATCTAATAAACAACAAAAATCAGAAATATTTATGATTTTTGCACTCTTGACTCTAAATTGCGCTTCCTCTCTCTCTCTCTCTCTCTCTCCTCTTGGTGTGAGTGTTTCCTCTCTGTGTCTCACTCTCTATCTCTGTTATTCTCGAGTGTGCTCACTGTGGCACGTTTTTTGTGTTGTTATTGTGCTGTGGCTGGTGGTGGGGTTTTGAAGTTTGAGTTTTAAATTGTTGTTATTTTTTGTTGTTTTTTTTTGTTTTGTTTTGAAAAACAGCACCAAAAAAGTTGCGCGCCCGTAAAGTTTGTTGTTTGCCTCGCTTAGTCGTCTCGTCGGCACGAGCAACGAAGTTCAACTAATTGCCGAACGTGCTGCTCACTGAAGCTGAAGTCGTCGTTGTCGTTGTCGCTGTCGTCGATTCGTTTTGTTGTGTTGTTTGCTGCCTCCGTCGCTTTTGCCGCCCATATCGCCACCATTGCCGCTCTCTCTTGCTATGCACACTCAGAAAAAAGAAATTGCTTTCAAAAAGCATGTGCTCCTCTGTGATATTATCAAAGTGAGTTTTGTCCTAGAAATGATGACAAATGATATTTCCTAAAATCAAAAATATATTCGCTTTTTACATTTATTAACCCATGGAGTTTTGATTTTGTGCGAGCCATCATTGAATAGTAAATCTATTGTTATTAAAACTTTTAAATGATGAGAATATTTCCTAAAATCAGGAATTATGTTCGCTTTTTACATTTCGTAACCCATGGAGTCTTGATTTGTCTGAGAAATCAATGAAATATTTACTATTTGCTTTTACAAATTCTAAATCAGTTTTTACCCTCCACATTACCCATAATCTCCGTATTTTTATCTATGAGATGAAAAACTGAATTAAAACATTAATAGTTTTAATTCAATTGCACAAATAATTTTTTTCTGAGTGTGGGCACAAGTTGCACCAGCCGCCCCAATCCTCCTCATTTGTTTTTTTTTTACTGTTATCGCGGAGCGCGCTTTATCTCTCTCTCTCTCTCGCTGATTTTTCTTTGGCATGCAACTCCAGCAGGCAGAGGCAGACTGGTAACTTTGCCTTGCGCCAGCGTCTGCCGCCGGCTAGACAAAAAACCGCCGCTGCAGCAGCAGCAGCAGCACCGACAGCGACAACTCTACTCTATTGGAGTTGCCATGCCAGTTGGCGCTCCGGTCTGGTCTGGTCGGGTTTTGGCCAACTCTGTTTGTCTATCGCCTAACTTGCACATTATTATTATTATTTTTTTTTTGCCAGTTTTCGACGTCGACGGCGCTGCAGTCATTGCGGCAGCAGCACCGGCACCGGCAGAGGCGGCTTGGCTCCGCATTGGAGCGTGGCTGTTGTTAGTCACATGCTCCACGTATTGCAAATGTCAGTTATCTATTTGAAAAACGTGTGTGTGAGTTGTGTTGTGTGTGTGTGTGTATGAGTGTGTGTGCAAGTTGCTAGAGCGCAAACATTTGAGATAGGCACGCAGCTGGTCTGCTTTTTAAGCCACACTACCACATATGCAGCACGTCTGTCTGTAGCATTCGGTTCTTTGTTGGTTTTGGGGGCGGTTACAGCAGCGCCCATAAAATGGGGGGGTAGTGTTGCGAATATTGATAAGAACAGTTGGAATTAAACGGTCATACTTGTATGTAGATCAGTTAATTAGCACCTTCGTGGTGTTTGTAATAAGTGAGATTTGTCGCGCTGTAAGTTCATATTTTCATTGCAATGTTATATGCATCATAAGAGTACTGTCTAGTCTATTAATAATTTATACAAACAATTTGGAATAACAAGTAAGATCTTATTCTTGCATGAATCATAAGAGTACTGCCTATTCTAGTAATAATTTAAACAAACAATTTGGAACAAGTAAGATCTTAATCTTGCAATTTAAGCTTATTCATAATTTAAAGAGACTAATTGTACCTTAAGCTGATTTTTAATATGTGTCCGATTAATATTTATATAAGTATGCACATATAGTATATTGTATATCAACAAAAGGTCTTTAATAGTTTATTTCTCGTTTTGCAATACTTGTATTATTTTTTAGTAATTATTAAAGCCATAATTGTTTCTTGGTTCGAATGTGATTTCAGTAGAAAACTAATTATAAACGAATATTCATGCATAAAACAGTAACCAATTCAGGTAATATAATAGTAAAATAATCATTAACTGCAATTAAAAGAAAAGGAAGAATAAGTAAGAACTCATTTAGCAATTCGAAACGGCCATTCGGTTGTAACCTAAGTATAGGAGATATGGAGGAATGTGAAAGTAAAATTGTTTCTTCAAACCCGACAGTAATACATAGCCAGCAAACATTATTATTATTTGATTTTCGTTGATTGCATCATGGACAAAAGACTATTGCGCCTCTTTGATTTATTGTGCACCTGACCCATACCAACAACATCAGCAAAAATCAGCTATTGGCAGCATTAAGTACATGACAGATTTATTGTAGTGGTTTAAAAAGAAACTCCAGCTTTCTGTGACCCTAATATTATCATTATTTATGAAGAACTTAAAAAGTCAGCTAAGGCCAAGAATCGGTTGAACTCAGTTGAAGAGCGGATTTGGTGAGGCGCAATAAAAATCTTGAGTATTTCGGTTGAAAGGAAAGTGGCAGAAAATTTTGGCAGCAACTACATGTCTGGCGCACCAAAGCATCCAAACAAAGTTTTTTTTGGGGGGGGGGGACGGCATTTCAAGATAGATGCGGTTTAATTGAACAAACTTTGTTGGCTTGTGATACAGACAACGAAGCTGTTGCAATGCGACAGCTCCAAAGTGCATTATTAATTAAGCATGAAATCCCTGGGATGCTTTCCAACTGCTCTCTTTCTCTAGCGCAGATTTCTTTTTTCGTTTGTCTGTTTGTTAGTTTGAAAAGGTCGCACATGTCAACAGCAGCCGGAAAATGGAATATCTGATAAGAGTTGTTGGCTGCCTCTCAACTCAAACACCGACAGCATGAGCGCAAACTTTCAAAGTCTTTTGGCTTCATTGCCATGCGAAAAACCAAACCAAAAATTATATGCGCGTGTAAACGAAGACAGCAAACAACAAAAGCCCAGGCCCAGTGCCCAAACCCCAAACCCAGACCAGGGCCCAAGTCGAAGTCAAAGCCCAGTAAAGGATGAGCGGCTGCCTGTTCGCAAACTGGTAGTAGGACAGAGGCACAAGTTGTAACAAAGTTGCGGATTTCCCACAACAACGGCGTGCAAAAAACAAAAAGCTGAGAAAAACTAATTCCAAAAAATGGCCAAATATACAAAACAAAGGACGGCTTGAAGTTTCAGGCTGGGGCAGGGCAGGCCAGGCCAGCGAAGCGGCAGAGCTGCGGCATTAGAGAGAAAGAGAGACAGTACGAGAGTACGACTAAAACCAAAACGCCAAAAGCAGAGACAAATGAAATGTAGCTAACGAGAAGATAAAATAAATATAAAACAAAAAGCCAGGCAAAGGCATTGACACAAGCGCGGGCGAGAACAACAACGAGCGGGGGATGGGGCGACACAGCGGGAAAACAACTCTGAACGAGCGCAAAAAAAATTTCCAAATGCCAACGAAGGCGTTTGTTGCCGTCATTCGTTCGTTCGTTTCTGACAAAAGTACCGTAAAGGCGACGGAGACGGCGACAGCTACGCCGACATCAGCGTCGACGGTACACGAATGGAATGGCTTACATTTGCAACTTATTTTTCAGATACGTAACAACAACAACAACACAGCCGACCAGAGAACGATAACTACAATGCTAGTACAGTGGAGCAACAAAGCTAAAAACTCTACCAATAGATCGATACATGTTTGTATGTATGATCACAAAATCTATTTAAGTATTATAATTAGAGCTACAAAAATTGGTATGCATGTTCAGCTAAGCTGGATAGATTTATGTTTTATGTTTTTTATTCGATTTTGTTTTATAGACTACATATGTATCAAAACTTATTATTAATTAATTTATAAGTAGTTTTACATAAATTTTGGAGAGGATATTTGTTATCAGTTAAAAAAAAGTGATATCTTTTGGGCTATTAACACTATTTCTAATATTAAACAACTGTTTAAGGTACGGATAGAACCTTGTAATTTTGGTGGCTTGCGAAATGTTGTAAAAGTCCAGAACGTGATTGATCGCTAATTTGTTGATTGGTATTACAGCTTTTAAATTATTTAATACGACTTTTATTATATCCATTAGCACTACAATACAATAGCTTTAAATAATAGCTCCGGCTGCTTTCTCCCTAGCAGCTTTCTTTTCTACCAACTTCAAGTAACTGCAGAGCCATCATATGAATCCATTGGATATCAATTAAAGGGTCTTATTTATTTTAATATTGCATCTGCTTTATTTATTATATGCATATATAGTATAGGGGACTTTATCACACTTGTATTTTTCACAAAAAAATTGAAATCAAAAATTTTGTTTGTATTTCCAAAGTTCAGCAAAATTCGCATACAGGGAAGCTTGACTGCAAATGTAACTACAAAGAGTTTTGTGTGCATGCAGCATCCTCCATAACGAAAGATACTTTTGTATCTTCTAGCTGGCTCGCTGGCTGCTGGTGCAAAACCTGACTGCCGACAACACATGCAAAAACGGAATGCTGCTTGACAAGTGGCAGCGTCACTGAAGCGGCAGCGGCAGCGACAGTGGCAGCAGGCGGAAGTGCAGCGTGAAGGGCGCCACAAAGCTGCGAAGCGTGGCGAAAGCTTAGCCAGCTAGCTAGCCAAAAGAATCTGGATTTGTCTGTAGTTTGCAGTTTGTTTTGCTATGCGCTTTGATTTCTCAACTACACTCTATCTCTCTGCCTGGTGTGCTGTTGTGCCGCCTCTTTTTTTTTTATTTCTTTGCTCATTTTTTGTTTTATTTGGCATGTAGATACTTTTATGCACTTTGCAGATACTTTTTGGTATCGAGTGCATGCAATGTTTATGGCCAAGTCACCATTTCTGGAAGAGTGCAACAAACGGTGACAAAAGTAGTGGCAAGTTGCGAGCTATGGCTGCTCTACGCACATATTGTATATGCGGGTGGCCGCGTTGAAACGGCGCTGCTTTAGATTTAAGGATAATGGGTGTGTGCGGGTGTGGGTGTACGTTGGTGTGTGTAAAACACGCCTTGCGCCGTAAGTAAGCTAGAAAAGCTGACAACTGAAAAGGTTGGACGATACAGGCCCGTGGACTACCGACACATGCCCAAAGGCAGAGCGCAGCCCTCATTTCTTGAACACACACCCACGTACACCCTTACATATGTTTGTGTGTTTATGCGTGTCACAAAGCGGCCTCAAAACAGCTGCTGAAATTGCTGCCGTTCTTCGTTCTTAGTGCCTCTTTTTCCATTTGCCTCCGAAACACTCGTACACCCAATCGGCGGTCCAAGCCACATATGTACGTACATATGTATATGTGTGTGTGTGGGAATTTAGATGCCTAGAGCATCGAGCGCGTTTTATGAGCCTAGTAGCCAAGGTTAGCTCACTTACACACATACATATGTACATGTGGGCGGCACACAAACGGACACCCACACAGGCCCCATCATTATGTCTGAGCAAAGGATTTTTCCCTCCCAGCCATGCTTAAATGTAAGCCCAGTGGCTTACTTCGCTGGGGGGCGGTCTGCTGCAAATGAGGCGCAGCCACAAAGTTTAAAATTGTGAAAATTGTTTGATAAGAATTTTAAAACCTGCCATGTTCTTCACGGATTTAGGTCTGTCATAATATTTGGCAAGGGTTTCTAACGAAAGTCTTTCCGCCTGGCAGCTTACATTTTGAATTCTTTTGTCTTTCAAAAGAGGGCAGAGTTTATGATGAAGGTGGACTGAAATATTAAAAGCTGGAAGGTCATCGATCATTTTCCTTTTTAAAGTATGCTCTAAGATTACTTTAAGATCGAAATTTTGAATAACAGTAAAAACATTTAAATATTTTATTAATTTTTTATAGAACGCTCTTTAAGCGGATTGAAATTTTGCAATAATAATAATGAGAATTCCGTTTCTGTCTACTCGTCTTCGTCGCAAAATTCATATTGGAAAAATTTTAATTTCTTTCAGATTACAAGTTGTCTGCTTATTATTGGAGGATATTAAAATAGCTTCAAAGATGCCTTTATCCCTGCTTTGTCTCTAACCAGTACTACGCTACTGTTCTTATTATGGGGCACCCTTCAATGTCTGCGTTGTGCGTCAAAGTAGGCCCCTAACCACATCGGCTGTATTTATGTGCCTAAGCACATGTAAATATGTCGAGCTACGCACCTAAACTCATTTCGTGCAATTTCACCTTTTCTAAATTTCATGTTTAGTGGCTTTGCTCTGCTCTGCCGGTAGGAGCAGTGGCAGCAGTAGCAGCAGAAGCAGTAGCTTCACTGGCAACGACCGCATTTTCCAAATATGGTGACATTGTTTTCAGCAGTCAAGACAGGGTGGTGATAGAGCGCGGGAGTGGGGAGGGCGGGGGAGCGTAGGCGACTGCATACGCTCAATCATGCTCAGGTAGGTGACGGTAACGGCAACGGCAACGGCAACAGCGACGTTGTCGTCGTCATCAACATGCCGTTGAAATTCCTGTCCAGCATCCGTAGTTGCCATAGTTGCCACCATTATCAACAGCAGAAGAAGCGAGGCGAGAAGAGTAGCGACGCGTCACGGCGCGGCTATGGAACAAAAGCCTTCAACCAGCTAAGAAGGGGGGCTGGCTGGCTGGCTGCCACAGCGTCAAGTAGTATGGTCAACATACCAAATGGAAATGAAAAATATCAAGCAAAGCAAATCCACTAGAGCAAAGGATTTAACACATGCCAGGGAGCGAAGGAAAACTATTACGCATCCGCATCGCCTTGTACGAGTACACGTGTGTGTGCACGTTTTGGCCTTTCAATTTATACGCATGTGTGCGTACATTCGCCTGCGGTGGTGCATGTGGGTGGGTGTGTTTAGGTGTGTGTGTTTGTGTGTGCAGGTGTGAGCGTGTGCGGTTTTCAGCATAGCCCAAGGATACTTGCCTTATGCCAGGAAACACTTACTCGTACGGCCCCCACTAGTTGCCTCTAATAAATGGATTTCGGACGACCCCCCTCCCCCTATACCAGCAGGTGACTGTGCTCATGTATGGGTAAGGGACTGTACGTATGTGTATGTGTGGCTCTTGGAAATGTCGAAAGGGTTTACATAAAATAGACGAGGCAGCAATGCCGACGTAGCTCTTGTTCTTGTTGTAGTTGCCTAAAACTTTAAACATGATTAATGTCCTTGTCGTCATTGCTATGCTTGTGGGTGAGTGTGTCTGGGGGTGTGTGTGTGTGTGCGCGTGTGTATGTGCGTGAAAATTTATTTTCATGAAAATATGTTGTTTTTAGCTTGCATTAAAAATACATGAAATTACAGGCGAACCTTTCGCATTACATACCCCACAACAACAACAAGAACAATTTGGACATGTTTCGTACCCCTCTATCGATTTTTTTCCCTTCATAAAAATACGAGTACAGTTATGATCCTGCCTGGCCAATTGCCTTCCTCTAATCTCTGCTGCTTCATAGCTTCTGCCTTAGCCCCAGAGCCTACCAAGCCGCCTATTGGCTGCCAAAGCTAATGCGATTGCTTTCGATTGCTGTACTGCCTGGAAGTATTTTCTCGATAGGCTTAGCCCATTAAAAATCGGAAAAAGCCAATATGAGAGAAATGCCTTCTTCTTTACACAGCCAGAGCACTTTACAAATTTCATGTAGTAGTGTGTGTCCTCTGTGTGTGTGTGTGTGTCTGCCGTAGTGATGCGTGTCAGTGCCAAGGGTGCCTCGGCAATTAGCTTTGACAAATGTGCGGTTGCCAGTTGGTTTAATGGACTGAGCTCTGGCCGTATATTCGGGCAGCCCATGTACTAAATTCCCAGCCATAAATATGCCAGAGAGTATGCCAATGCGGTGGTTTTTAAGGTTTATGATTTTTATGCATTTGCTAGATGAATTGCATTTGATTTTGATAGCTTTGCTGATGCAGTACTCCTAGAAGCAGTAGCAGGTGAGTAATGCTGATCTGGTTGGGGAGCGCCTGAACAGAAAGCACAAATGGCAATTGACAGGCAATGGAACGAATGGTTTTATTATTGACATACATTTTGGGGTCTGACATTTAAAATTAAGGCTTTTGAAATTCTAGGCTTTGAAACAAGTTTTGTGTTGTTTGGAATGTTTAAATATTTCAGCAAGACAAGCTTTTAAAATTATTGCATACTCGTAAGGGGGGAATGGCCGCCTTTTCATACCCAGTACCTTTAGGGTCCGTCCGTCTGTCTGTATGAACGCCTGGGTTTCGAAAACGGCTGAGCGCACAATAATTAAACTTGGTGTGTAGACGCTCCTAGTGACTAGGCAACACGAATTTATTTTATTTTTTTGGATTTCCTCCCCCTTCTCGCCCCACAGAATTTCGGCAATATCGACCACACTTCAAAAGCTACATAAACCAATTATAGTCTACATACAATTATCTACTTTTGTTTCAAATTTCATCCAAATCTGTCAATTCTAAGAAAAGTTATCAACGTACGCAGTACGCCCACAAACTGCCGCATCGAGTCGCTCCTCTTCTTCTTTTTGCTTCTGCTATGGGCGCATATAAAGTGTCGGAAGTTTGTCTGAATTCAGTAAGCCTATAATAATTTTAATAAAAATTGCCTACACAAATTCTCACTACTTTCTTAGAAAAAGCCATGATGGCCCGCATGACTGCATATTGAAATGGCTTTTTAAAGTTGAAAATAAACAATATTTAGAAAAATAGATCAATATTACTGACCGAGTAATAAAGCCGCAAGATTTTAGAACAGCTATGTCCAAAGTTATAAGCAATTTATTTGAACTGTTTCCGTGAGTTTCAACCATAACTCAGCGCCGGAAAGCGCACACATTTGTCAAAAAAAAAAGTTTCTTGAAATTGGCTTAATTGATTAGAGTTTATGCAATTATTGCTACTCCTAACTCGTTTAGTTGATAAAGCATTTCCAGTTCGTTTTTTTTTTTACTCACTTACCAATATAAAAATTGTAAGAAATCGGTTTTAAGCACTTACCTGAAAAGAGAAAGGAAATCATTTTAAAATGGATTACTTATAAATAATTCATATGGGTATTTTGTAAAAATTTAAAGCCCTCACACAAGTCCTCGGAGTCAACACTTTAAGTGTGGTGAGCCACAAGTAAGTAGTCATTACGCATAAAAAAATAAAACCGAATCAGCAGTAATTTTGTGCCATAAGCGGCAACATTAAAAGGAAACATACACATACATACCCAGATCCATCCACAATCACAATTGATGCACGTGGCAGCCACAAAGAGTCACAGTGCGACAGAGAATAAAATGCTAAAAACAACGCTCGGACTCATTAAACTTTCATGGCCAACAGAAGCATCTGCTTTTTGTTGTTGTTTTTTGTGGATTCAAAGTACAAAGAAGACGCACATCAGAGGAAAAGCAACGACGTATGGGAAACATACGATATGCGAATTTATATGGCAATGCCGCACAGGCAAATGGAAACCAACTGGAAATTGGCATATAACTCAACAAAGCAGCTAAAGAGAAAAAAGAAAAAAAAAAAAAATGAAAAAATAAACTGAAACGACGAGGACTGCCACAGCTTTTGCAAATGTCAATCGAAGGATAAATTCACAGCCGCAGCCTCAGCCGCAAAGATGGCCAGAGATACAGTTGACGACGACGCATTTGAAAGGCGCACATTTTTACGACTTCACTGGCGCCCAGTTTCTCCTGCGACAGGCATTTTACGAGCCCCACAGTCTCCAGAAACTCGCTGTCCATGGATGGAAGTGGGTGGAAACTAGTGTGTATGCGTGTGTGTGTAACACATAAAGCGTGTCTCTCAGCCCGTTCGGAAGTTTGCGCTTCGCTTTGACAAGGCGACTGAGTTTAAAGACAAACTTCATTTGCAATTTATGCACCCAACGCTGACTACAAATGAGCGTAAACTGAGGGGAGAGATACTGCAAAAGGCGAAGCGAAACCTTTTAATTGATTTGAAAACTTCACCGGTCAGTCTCGTGAACGAGAAATGTATGACTATCTAAAGCCCAAAAGTATGCAAAGGTATTTTTATAGTTTTTAGCATTAGACGAGTTGAAAAGTTTTTGCATTTCAATGCAAAGACATTTTTTCAAAGAGCTGGCGATGCGTCGCTTCGGACATGGCTTGGAAGTCTACAGGGAGCCGTCGAAGTTGGTGGCCGGCAATAACTATTTAGCCACTGATGAGCAGCAACAACGCCATCATCATCGCAATCATCCAAGACATTATTATTCTCGTCAAACAGCCATAAAAAGTTGGCCGTTGAGTGCATTCGCATAACAAGTGTAAATTTTATTATACTCTATTGTAAATGTTCTTGTTCTTAGCAGTTAATACATACTCTTAATGCATGGAATTTCAAAGAGCTGAGCTCATGTGTATAGCTCTCCCTACTAAGGAAAATTCTAATAAAACTATCAATAAACGGAAAACCTAGCTCTTGTCGGAAAATGGAGCCATAAATAAAACTGATGATTTATTTCTCAGCTGAAGAGCAGCAGCAAAAAGAAAAACCAAATTTTAAACAGGTTTGATAGACATCGAGTTTAGTTTTAAAATGAACAGTTGAATATTACATTTTATATTACTACTTCATAATTTTTAGGCATTCCTTATTAAACATAGCTGAACAAGATTGTATTTTTAAAGTAATTAAACAGCTTTTCCTTATCTTTATACAGTATTCAATTTTATTTGTTTTTGATTCAATTCTCACAACCAACTCGATATTGTTGGATTTGTGGGCGATCTTCAAGAAACGCTCAATAAACGTCAGCTTATATTTTCAATTTCAGCCACAGTAGTTTTGTTTCGATTTTAGAAAGTTTAAGCATAAATATGGTTTCTATTCGAGCTTAAATAATCGACCAAAAGATAACATCTTTTTTTTTTATAAATTTTTGCCACGCTTTGAAGTCAAAGCCAAATACAGTTTCAATTCCGATCCCATTAGCCGACAAAATATATTGACAGTGCTGCGGTTGCCAGCCAAGTGAAGCTGCGAAGTGGAGCGAAAAAAAAACACATCTACACACACATCATATTCACACTCACACACGCATACACACACACACAGAGGGAGAGAGACTGGAACGCTATTGCTTTGCCAGCTGGCACACAAAAATCAACAAACCAAGGCGCTGGACTGCACATTCGCACTAAATGACGGAAGTGTTGATAAAGAGTCACAAAGGCATGGCTAAAAGGCAGAAAAAAACCGTACACGAGCAAATGCTTCCTGAACACAATGGCACAAATGACCAGGGCTGGGACATCGGTTTGAAAGCGTGTGAAAGTTAATGACATTTTGCGAACTAAGCACGAAAAAAAGAAAACATACAGAGTATATTGAAATGAAAACGACATTAACACTTTTTCCAAATCGAGATAATTAGGTAAACGATAGATGTGAGCGACCGGTTAATTAAAACATTAAATGCGAATTCAATCAATTCGTACTGGTCTTTCTATTAAATTAGCTAAAAAAGAAGGTGCGTTTAACAAATGCGTACGAGTATGTTATATTTTTTTGTATTTGTACAAAATTGGTTTAAAGAGTTTATTGACTATTTTTCATCAATTTTGAATGAGCTGACAAGCTATCTCAAATGGAAAACTAGTAACTGGCTTATAAGTAAGATATATATTCCAAAAATCGTGGCTTTCAATTATATTTTTATATTGCTCAATGAATAAGTTAGTTTTCAACATAAACATACTTCAGCGGCAAAAAAAAAAATAATGAAAAGCTTTACAAACAATAAAAAATATCTTAGCTTTTGGTTAACTCATAAAATACAACTGTTTTCAGCTGGACAGAATAATAAGTGTGCATAACAAAATTATTATTAAATATTGAAATTTGATTATTTATAGTATTTTACTGAGGTGATTAGAGCGCGCTTAAAACCAGGAATATCCGCCATTTTTATTAATGACTTTTTCGATTCTTTCTGACAAAAAGGATAACAACTTCTGTCAAGTCTGCACAGGAATGTTATACAAAACTTTTTGAATATTTCACCAAAATTGCGTTTTGTTTTGAAATCCCTCGTTTAGTGCTCCCCAAGGTTATATGTATATTTATATATATCTGAAAAAGTGTTGCTTTAAAAAAAGGAGTAAATTGAAAACGGATATGTTTGAAGGCTTTATTTAAATGAATTTATCTAATAATAATAATTATCATAATTAAATTTTATCAGCAAATTAGGTGAACTAATGTATTAGGATTTGGATATTTAAGGAACGCTGCAGACGACGTTCCTTCGTGATAGGTTGAGTAGTTTTATGTGAAGTTGTTTCCAAGAAATGCTACTAGATCTATGTACGATTATAACTATACACTCGGATATAGCAGATATTTTTTTGTACTGTTTGTCAGCCCTGAACCCATTTGTCATTTGCACTGACGT
Organism: Scaptodrosophila lebanonensis; assembly: GCF_003285725.1. Taxonomy (NCBI): domain Eukaryota; kingdom Metazoa; phylum Arthropoda; class Insecta; order Diptera; family Drosophilidae; genus Scaptodrosophila; species Scaptodrosophila lebanonensis. The sequence goes on along the minus strand of NW_022060547.1, from coordinate 67,078 downwards.
TTCACGCCTTTAATCAACAATGGCGCGACGATGCCCTCTATCTATTGAAGCTCAGATATCTCCCCCACTTACTCGTTCGTTTGGCCATCATCACTTCAGCCGAAAACGACAAAGTCATCAAGTTTTAATATTATTGTCGCAACGAAAAATACACACAATTATCGTTACAAATTCTGTTGTTAACTCTTTTCTTCTTCTTTTTTTATGGACAATACCGGGCCGTGGTGCAAAAAGGACGATGCCGCCTGCAGGCCAAACTTGTTTCAACATCCTGTCCCATCCTGTACAGTCCTCTACCTCTATTGCACTCTATCTACATTTGCTCGTCCTTCGCGTATGATGATGGCATGTGTCTAAACATTGAATGTTGCCCTTTCGTCGCCTGGCCTTCCCTTGCCATGCCTTGCGTTTCGTTACGTTTGCTTATCCCATCCTTTGTGCTTATCGCAAATGACATGTGAGCATAAAAGTCGTAAGGTTTATGCATTTCTTGCATTTTTATGCGCCACTCTGTCTCTCTGTCGCTGCCGGAGCGATTGCTGGCGATGACGATGATGCTGATAATGATGATTATAAGGATTGATGATGATGCTGATGGAGATGATGTTCAACAAGGATGATGGCATTGTCGTTGATTGTTAGTTTTTTGTTGTTTTTTTTTTTTCAGCATTGTTGAAATTATTCAATTGAAATACTGTTTGCTCTGTGCCTTATGCAACCCACCCACCCGCCTGCCCACCTGCCCAGGCGTCAGCTGGCTTGCCGCACAACAAACACAACCTGCTCGTGCACAAACATTGTCAAAGTAGGAAAGTAGAAAAAACTCAAATTACACATCCAGCACACCCAGTGGATTTGAGGGCAGCGGGATAGAAGGGGGTCAGGACTGTTTGGTTTTCGTACGTGGCAAATGCATTGACTTGGAATTGACAACTCGGTTAAGCTAACAATATTTGAATAGAAGCCAGGATTATGCACGGCTAGGTTAAATCTAGCTAATGGCAATGACAGAGCTGTGCGCTATAGTGCAATTATTTTTGACATCGAGGTCCTCTGCTGTGTTCTCCCGTGACTCGAAGCTATTTAGCGGATGTAAAAAAAAAGACAGCGGAAAAGTCACAGTTGAGTGATTGTAGTTATCGATTATCGCAGAAGCTGAAGTGACATTCAGTTAAATGATAAGTTAACATTTTTTAAGCGCAAATACAATCTCAAGAAACTATACTATAATTCGACATATATTGATCAGGAGTTAATATTTTAAAATTATATAAAAATATTAAAATGGGTTCATTGATCAAGAGTCTGCTCATTCGGTACTAAATGCTGTCATATTTAATTTTTGTCGCAATTAAGATTTATAAGTATTCTAAGTACTCTTTATAAATACTCTAAGATTTATAAGTTATCTAATGAATAGATAAATATTTTTTAAATTTAAAGCTTACTTTAATATTTACACAAATATAATGCATAGCAAATTTGTGGTAGGAGCTACTAAATTTATGTTTAATCTCTTCATTTCATTAATAAAATGATTACATTTTACATAAATTCGGAACAATATTTGTAGTTAGAATTCTTTTTTTTTCTAAATCTTTATTCCTTATTTATTATTTTAGCATGCTCGCGTATAAAGGAAAATAATTTGATTAGCTTTTTCTAATTGTATCGTACAATTGATTCCTTTCTACTACTACTTATTTCCATGAAGTCGCGCTATAATGTGTAGAAATTATGTATATTTGTTTAAAGAGTTCGAAATATTCCATAGTTTTCATACTAATTTTTAAAGAAACCCTTGTCTTACAAGTAAGTCAGCAAATTGCCGAACAAATAGTATAATACATATACTATATATAATATTATTATTTTAGCATGCTAGTTCTATATTTATTATAAATGAAAAAGAGTTAAAATATTTGAAAATATATCCATACATATATTCTATAGTTTTCTCACTAATTTTTACCATTTCCCAATAACTTTTAGGTATGAAATATAAATAAATCTTCCTTAACTAGCTTTAGCTATCAACCTAAGCTACTAGAGTCACGAAAAAAGGTTTTCAAATGCTTTACTCCTGACAGACCAATAGTGCTTCATATCAAAGCGCAATTTAATTATAGAACGATAAACCTGCAAATGCTCCAAATGTTTCTGCCGTTGCCCTTTGTAGCAGCGATATCTATAGGAGTTTCCTGTTGATTTAATAATTCAGCGTTTTATGAATTGCTAACCAAAGTGTGCGCGCACATATCGAAAAACAAGTGGCTTTGGCAGACAGCAAGCAGTGACGACTACCGCCGGATTTGGCTTTATTTTTGCTGCTGTCTGTCTTTTGTCGCTGCGCATTCTGCGCATTCTGGCAGCAGCTGCAATTGATGACAAAGGCGGCAATAAAAGTGCAAATAGAAATAAAAATGAAAATATGTCGTATTAAAATTGTACTTTTTAAAAATGAAAAACAAGTGGCTGGAACACAATGCGCAGCATATCCTTCAGCAAGGGTTCACTGGGGCGGTAATATTAAAGCAGCAACAGCATTCACATTAAAAATTAACGTTTATTTAAAAAGGCATAAAGAAGCGCTCGCAATCGGCTTTCCAATGGTCCCAATTGAAGAGGACCATCGAACGTGGAGTACGCGAAAAAAAGGGACAAACTGTCAAGGAGCTAAACAAAGGGGAAATCAAATAATCAGCAAAAGGAAAACACGCTCTTCTTGAGCAAAAAGGTAAGCAGCTTTTGACAAATGAGCTACAGAAAGGCATAACAAAAAATAAATCTTTCCTGCTTACGAGGCGCGTTCATTAAGTATTTCTTTCCAAGCAAGTATCTGTTCAATCAATGTTCCTTGTTATTATACTTGTTTATTGCAAAAATTAATGAGTATAACTCTAATGCCATGAGTAGTTAAAGAATGATGTGATATATTCTCTTTTTTGCTTAGATGTATGCATTTCCAGGAATATATCGTTTCATCTCGTACTCATTAGCCGGGCCTCGTGAGTCTGTGCGTCGAGCACGTCTGCCTAGTAATGCTATTAGCGAGGCAACAAATTGGACAGCGACCAAAGGTCAATGAATAATTCGAGAGCCCTAAGAGCAAATACTGAGGAAAGTCCTTTGCAAAAATACTAACGCTAACTCGATGTTAACCGCATAACCGCAAAATGGCAGAGCGCGGCAGCCATTTTATTTATTTTTTCCCCTTCTTCTCTGTTTGGTCTTCAGAGCCAATGAAAAATAACAAGATGACCAACGACACAAAATTAATTAGTGCGTAATGAACAAAGCAAAATGCGAAAATAAACGAGAGGAACGCCGACAATTGCAAAAGCAAAGAAAAACGTAAAGCGGGGATGATAAATTAAACACACAATATGTACAAAGGAAAATATAAAAAAAAATTAACACAAAAATCTGGGTATCTCGGCTTTGTGTTCTTTTTTACTTTTGCTTGCCTGCTTCCCTACGCATTAATTTTTACACAAATTTGCATTTCATTAACAACTAACAAAAAAAGTAAAAGAAAACGAATTTTCTGATTATGAAAAAGTGAAAAGCAGTGACAACGACAGCAGCTAAGGCAGCAAGAGAATAGAGGAGAGGAGCGATGGGACGCGTGTGTCGGAGCAGCAGACACGCATCGTCAACAAGTTTTTAGTCGAATGAAAAGTAAATTTACAAAACGTGCGCAAAATGTTTGCGACACGAAACGAAACGCGAAGCCCCCACATGTCGGGGTTCAAGGATACTGCGAATTGCAGGGGTTTCAAAAATTAGATATAGGGTAGAAAGAGTGGTCTCTTTAGCTTATGACAATACAGAAGACAGACAAGAATAAAAAGCGTCAAATCCACATAGAATTAAAAAAGATAGAAAGAGAATTTGTACCTCTCTACTTGTATGTACACAGCTATTTGCTAGGCACATAGGCCTAAGGCCTTCAACAGTCATAACTAAGCATGGCGTGGTATAATAATATTATCTAATAATTGATGGATATATTTAAAGGCTTTTTCAAAAGATGTATAAGCATACCTATGTACATAGCTTAAATTATTGTAAAAAAGCTGATTTTGTAAACAATTTTTAACGCATTCCGTCGTGTACGGGATATCGCAATTAACGTGTTTTTTTGGGAGCTATTTGTTTATGACGTGAAATATTTGTCTGGCAAATTTTACTAAGGATAACAAATTGAACAAAGACTTGTCTTGAAATTTTATGTTTCCAATTGAATTGTTCGACAATCATCATGTAGGCATTAGAAAAGTGGCAGTGTGGATTTTTTCACACAATAATGTGCCGGAACAGTCTAGCATAACTGCGACTAAATGTTTGACTAAACACAAGCCAGTGTCATCGCATTCGATATATAAGACTGTTTATGGTTTCTTCCTGCTTTCGAAGCATAAATATTCGCGCCCGAAGAAGCGCCATGTGTCGATTGAGTCCATAAATTCATTTGCTTAAGGATCTATGGGCCGGTCTGGCTGAGGCTCAATGGCTTTATTGGTTCCATTCCCAGGGGATTTATTAGAAATTATGCTCTAAATTTATCAAAGGAATTTAGATTGGAACTTTTTCTGGATGCATTAGTTCATAATTCAAACAACAAACAACGTTCTATTTTTAAGTTTGAAGCCCTTCGTTATGCTTTTAAGGCATTAAATACATATTAAATGCATATAATTATATTAACTGTGTAAAAAACGTATCATTTTTGTTATTGTGTATAGAACTACACAAACAAATTGTCAATACTGAAGTATCAAAGATGATAGTAATTTGGTTGCTTACGACATCGCGAAGGATACGAATGGGCGGACAAATATTGGGAGTGAACAAATAGGAAAGCGAGCACAATAAAAACTGAAAAAAAATGGTAAATAGTATTTCAGGTTTTGTTAAATTGTCTTCTTCAATAATTGAATGAATGTTATTTTTTCGCTTGTAAAATTGTTAGCGATTCTTATATAGAACTACAATATATTTGTTCGATGGTGTACATAAATTTTATTTTCTTGAACGTTCCGGTGTTCTTCTTTTTTTGCGCTAATTTTAACAATTCGTTCGCCATAATGCATAGTTAATGCATATTATTATACAGTTTAGCAAAATGCATATGGTTTTTTGTCATTTACAATACAACTCTACGGTGGTATAGTCATCAATGGACCTGGCCAAGTCAGCTTTATATTTGTTCATAGCTCTATTGATCCATGGCTGCATTGGATCGGAATATATACCGGAGTGTGGGCCTGGATACTATTGGTATCACGCGGAACAAAAATGTACAGAACGGAAACCATTCAGAAATTGGGATCATTATTGGCAGAACTCCTAAATAAATAATAAGTTTTGGATAACTACAATGTGTTTAAATAAGAAGCAACTTAATTTAATTTGGAAAAACTGAGAAAAGAAAATTAATTTCATTTACCCAAATAATACTAAATATTGTGACTTTTTCGTTGCAATTTTTTAATCCTTTCAATGTATAACTTAAGCAATTTTGGCATATTAAACAAATGCCATTAAAATTTCCGTAAACTGTAATGGCCGTATGAATAGAATACTTTCCAGGGATTTCGGGAGATAGAAGTTGCTGTTTTTCCAGACCCATCGACCATAATTTTAAAATGTAATATAACTTAACTTACGTAAGTAAGCACAAATTTGAATGTGTTGCTATAAATTACTTTCAAGCCCCGAACAATTTTAGTGTTGACAGCAATAGATCCACACACACACACCCAAACACACATATACAAGACGCATTCCTCTACAATATGAAGTTTTTATTTAATTTCGAGGCATCGCTTACATAAGAGAATATGTATTCACATAAGTATTTATATAGTGCATGTGTGTTGTATGTTCTGTGGGTGTGTTTGTGCGTCTGTCGTCTGAGAACATAATTTTTAATTGTATTTGCTCGCTGTGTTATAAACGACGCGCTTTTCATACTAAAAGGTTTCCATTGTCGCTCGTATTTGGTCTTGACGTGGCACGAAATGACGGTCGACAAAATGGAGGCAATTCGTGAAGCAAAACTAGAATGAAGTCTTTGTTCCGTATTCGTCCTTTTCAACCGTGTAAGTGTGCTCGAGTGTGTGGGAAACTTAATAGGATTATATTGCATTTTGTTGGACGGGTCTTTGTAAGTAGGAATGAACATTTACATTGCACTTTTGTCAAACCAAATTAAATTTAAATTTGAATATATGGCATGCAGCATATTGTGTGACACTTAATAGAACATAAGTAGGTGAAATTATATTACTTTCGCATTAAATGAGAAATTGTTCACACAATTTGTTTCATTCATATTAATATGTTCTTAATTGTGAAGAAGATGTTCTGCTTCTTATCTTATTGAAGAGTTACAATTAATTGGAGATTTTTTTAATAAAACTATTTTGAAAACTGTGTAAGCTTTTGAGTTGTAACTTGAAACAAATGAAATAAATTCCAATTCTTAGTAACATTTTTACATATCGTAATACAGACGTCTGCTTCTTAAATGAGAATTATTTCTTCTGAGAATAAACTGAAACACTTTAACCATATAATGAAATTTTAATGCTACTTTTAGTTAGGCAATACAAGTATATCATTTTTGAAGAAGTAAAAATTAGTGACTTTTAAAATAATTGCTATGCCAGGTATACACTTTAAGTTAAAACAATTTGGGCTTCATGGAATACATAAATTTGTAGTTTCTACATAGGCATGTAGTACGAAATGAAATTAAAAAGAATTCAACAAAATGTATTTATACAAAAATTTAATTAATGTAAATATATGTACTATTTGAATTTTATAATAAATTTGTTAGTAGATTTGTGCATTTTCTAACTATTGTAGTTTAGTTAGGAAAATTGGAAAATGAACCTGCAACCACCCATCTATTTAGTTCCTGATGAAAGACCAAGCCTATTTCAATAGAAAATATTTGTAATGTGCTTACAAAATAACAAAAATTTTTTCCTCTCTCTACATAAAACAACTTTTAGCGCATTGCTGATTAATTAAAAATGTTCATAAAATACCTTCTATAAAACAACTGCTTTTGCAGGTAAATGTGCAGTCATATGTCGGCAACAAATGCGCAAATGCACAATTAAATGCAAGGCAAACAAAGCCTCAAAAAAATTAGCATACACAGCTGTATAAACAACAACCCTTCCTCCCACCCCCCCCCCCCCCCCACCCCCTTCTTCACCGCACCACCAGCCACACAAACAAAAACAGTTATGTCTGTGTTTTTATATGTATGTACATATATATGGTTGGAGCAAGTAATCCATTAATGCGTCTAATCCTACAAGTCAGCTGAATATTTTGTTGTTTTCCCACGAACTACTGGCTGCTTCATCCTTCCTTCGTTAGTTCCGTTGCCGAGCCGGTAGTGCGACTGTTGTTGTGGCACAGAGCAGTTAGGAGCGCAATAAGAAATTAAGCACATGTATTCCAGTTATGGGTTAATAACCCTGCAGTGCCAGCAGCAGCAGCAGTGGCACTTAATATTACTACCAACACTCAATGCAGCTGCTGCAGCTGCTTCTCTTGCCTTCCTAAGCCCCTGGCCCCCCCTCCTCACTCGCACCGCATGGAATGGCAGCAACAAGGCTGGCATGCAAAATGGCGGCTGCCACATGATGATGCCACACGACGACAACGACAACGGCGAAGAGTACTACGATGAGCAGCATATGCATTGCTTGCATATTAATAACACTAAAAACTTGCGCACACACACACACACACACACACACACACACACACACACATCGCACACCCATACATACATACATGGCTAGATATACAGGCAGACAGTCAGACATTGGGACAGTCAGATGCTGGCCGTTCACTTTTATGCGCAGCCGTTGAGTGTGTGTGAGAATTGAATTGCTTAAAGTGCCCTTAAATTGCCCTCATTACATAGACAAACACACATACACACATTCACATGCATACACACACACACACAGGCACGCACTCTACAAAGTGTTGCGCTCAAATGCCGCAGCTGAGCTTTTACAAATGGCCAACTCAACGGCAAGCGGCCGCCACGCCCACTCCAAGCTACACGCGACACAGCCACTCACACATGCCACTTTTCATTTCCGGCTTTAGATTTTCAAACTCATGCAACAGCAGCCCTCTTCCCGCTTCCCGCTCCCTGTTCCACGTCCCATACTAGTTCGCTCACTAAACATGGCTACTCATCTATCTACTTATGTTTTATATTTTATCTTTGCTCGCTGCACTGCTTTCTTTATGCCATTTTGTACTCACCATACACATAGGGACACATCCATACATACATCTATTAAGTATACGCCCCGTCTGACCCAACCAGCATCAACCGGTTCACCATTTTTGTTTTTTTTTTTTTTTTTTATTCATTTTATTTTATTTTTTTGTGCTGTTGCTTTTAAAGTAATTTTTCGCTTAGCACTTTTGCTCCACTTCGTTTTTCGTTGTCGTTTTCGCAACATTAACTTCTGTCCGCTTGCATGTCGCACAGTCACTGTCCCCCCCCCTCGCGCTGCGACCCTTCCCCAACCCCTTCACGGCACCACGGCACAACCTCTTAGACAATCATGAGGAGGAGCACTGGAGGCTAAGGCAACTAAGTGCTTGGGCCAAAGGGTTTGTGCAGCAGCTGTGTATTAGACAGAGTCGCTCGGCAGAGATGCCTCTCTGCAGCAACATTTATGTTGATTTAATTTTTGTTCCATTTTCTAAGCATTTTCCAAATTAAAAGCGTCAGCTGAGCGAACACGAACCAACGAACGAACAACAAAAACAACGACAACAACAGAACATTCATCGCTGCTGTGAATGACGAGCTCGAGACTTTGCTGCTGGTTTTTAATTTGGCTAGGAATGCGGTCATCCAACAGCCTTTTAAAATCTCCTTCCCCTCTCCTGACCACTCCTCTCCAAAACACGAAATTTGCGTTGTTGTTGTTGTTCTTGAAGCTATTTTCATTCCACGCGGGACTGCACATTTCTTATACATACATACATATAATTTTATTACTCATTTTTAATTGTTTTGCCGGGATAGAAATAAAATGAAATAAATAGCCAAAATGCCTGAAACTTTAAACTTGAAGAGCATGAGCACCACATGCAAAACGTCAGGAGTTAAGCTTCACTTTTTTATACATACATATATATCTATTTTTTTGGTCGCACTGTCGGTTGCTGACAGTACGCTGACTTTTGGAATTCTAATAAAAATAGCTTAGCGTCTAAAATGTCGACACTTGGATAGATAATGCATAGCACTAGCAGCTGGAATAGAGAGGCAAAATGGAGTTCATCGCACAAAATTCGAACACAAAAGTTCAATTTAACGTAAATACTTTGATGCCAGGCAGCAGAATCGAAGCGACTTACAGTGGGTCTATTTTAGTACGCAGATTGGAGCTAAAAACAATAGCGATAATTGCTCATTGAGCAAGCATTGCCTTTTTCCATCAATGCTAGATATTTTTTCCCCATTTTAGAGTCGAATTGTTTTAGAAACCCCATCTTGAGCGCGATTAAGCAACTTACTCCAAAATTACCATGATGATTTTTACATTTATGATAAGACAATAAAAAAAAAAAAATTTTTTTTTTTTTAGGTATTGAATTTGTGCTTAGGAACTGTAACTAAATATTTTCTCTAAATATTTTTTCTGTTGAAATAGTTTTCCTCCGGCATGTGACTTGGTTGTCACACTGTGCGGCAGCTGGTGCAAGCTACTGGCACTGCGACTGACGCTGCCAATGCTGCTGCTACTGCAACTATCAATAGTGCTTAAGAAGGAAATACTAGAAATGCCAATGGAAAAACTACTTAAGGGCATGCCGCAGAAGAACTTGGCATATGCAAAAGACAAGACAGTCGAGCCACAGAGCCAGTCAGGCAGCCAGGAAACGAGGAAGCTGACAGCAGCGAAAGGATCTGGCTATCAGGCAGACAAGGCAGTCAGGCAGGCAGGCAAGAATGTTGAATATGAAATGTGGCCAGATGATGCCAAGCAAGCAGCCAACGAAGCGACAACCATGGCGGCAATCAAAGGAGCAACGCAAACCCAAACCCACAAAGAAGTGGCGCAGACTGCGTGGCCACTGCCGACATTGCAGCGTCGCGTTCAAGCGCGTTTGAGTGCATATGGGGGGGCCATTGTTGTTGCCACTGCAAGAATGTTAGTATTTATGGTTGCATGTATGTGTGTGTGTGTGTGTGCAGCAAGCAAGCAAAGATGAAGAAATATGAGAATAAAAGCGAAATAAAGCAATTGAAAAGCGTTCTCAAAGCAGAGGAACCACACATCGAAAGGCAAGACAACCCTCGAACTTAGGAGGTAATGTGTTCAAGTGTCGACTCCACAAACTGGAACTATTTAAGAGAGTGTGCATGCCTTGCGGACTAGAAGATTTGCAGCCTATAGCTGCGGTTGTGGATAAAACTATGAAAATGATTATGATTAATCATGGAAAATTGTAAAGAAAATCGAGTGGGTGGTGTGGAGCAAAAACCCTGACTTTTGCGTTTTTAATGAAAAACTGCGTCTGCGTAAAGAAAATACCGTTGATAACTTAAGACTGGGGGCATGTAATGGAATTTTCCCTTTCATATTTCATAATCGATTGCAGCTCAAGGATAAAGGAGAAATTTTTAATAAACAAGCGCTCCGAGCCATTCAACAAAGTATTTGTGGTTTATTAAGCAGCTGTCTTTATTCCTCCAATAGCATGTAACCAATGGTATTGATTTAGGAAATTGCAATGGTGCTGGTTTTCAATTACACGAACCCTACTGCCGTTATGGCTTATGCAATCCAAGAAAATTTGAGCAATTATTTAAAATGAGCTTTATGGCTTTATGGTGTTTTGATAAATAATTCGCATGCTATTTTTGAATGTTAGCTCGTAAATTTTAAATTGAGGTTATGATCAATATTGCTCAGCACGATTTTGTTAAGTTTTTACATGCTACAAAAATAAAAAACAATATATATGAATATGCACTAAATGATTTTAGATATTTTTAAGAAATTCATTTTTCAAAACACTCCAAATCAATACTCTTTTAATATTTTAACCAGGGACCGCAAATAGTGATTTTGTTTTTTTTTTTAAACGAAAAAATCATTCACTTATAGTAACTTTTGGAATGCGGGGAATTTACTGACATCCTTTTTTAAAGATTATCTATGTATTTTCACCATGATTTATAAATTTTAGTTTGTATTCATTCATTCACAATTTAATGATATATTTTGAGTTTTACTTTAAAAATTAACCAATAATCATAATTGATGAGCAAAAAAATAAAACTTATAAAATAATGATTATTCTTTGAATCAAACATAAAACTGAAATTTTGTCTGTTTCATAAGGATTAAAGACAAAATTTATATATATCCTTAACCAGTGAGTCAAAGCGAACATTTTTAAAATTTTTAACAGAAATTTAAATGAGTACTCATTCGAAACAGCCACTGTACATACTAATATGTACATAAACTATTTGGCTATTATTGTAGCCGGAACTTTTACCACCTTAAGTCTTTAATTTCCATCACTCTCCCTCCACATTTATGTTAAAACTTAAATTTAAAGACGAACAGCACTTACGCTCATTTGCATATTCCCATGCATCCTTTACATACGGGACTTTCAACTAACAAAGCGTATCGTTCCATTGTCTGCCATTTCGAATGGGCAGCCGATAAAGGGAATGCAAAGCATTCGGGTGCAGTGTCGGTTGGAAGAGGCATTCGAGCGAACAGGCAAAGTACAAAGCACATTTCCGCTAAACACAATAAGTCGATAAAAACGGAAAAACTATTTTCCAATTTCAAAATGTAGCCAAAAATACTACACAAGCAACAACAAATAGGGGGGGAAAAGATGCATACTTGCAGCCGCGCACTTGCGAGACACGCACACACACAGACACACACACATATATATATATATAGATATGCATGTATGTGAGAAAAGGCCGAGGAGCGACATGAGGAAAAAGCAAACAGGAGGCACGGCTTTCAGTCGAGCTGCACAAACATAGATATGCAAAAATTGAGAATGGCAGCTGAGGCAGCAAAAGTTGCGCCAAGGCGGCCAGAAGACGAAAAACGTGGAAGAACGAACTCTTGTAAATGGTAAAAATTTACAAAAACTGGAGAGAACGCTTCAGTAAAAAGAAGCAAACACGAAGATGAATTATTAGAAACGTATGCAAAATGGCGCATATGCATTAGAGAGCGTGCATGCATGATGGTAAATATGTATGTACGGGTGGTGTATACGAGTATGTATATGCATGTATGTGTGTGGTCTGCCTATGTGTGTGTGCGTGTGTGTGCGAGCCACGAAAATAAATCAAATGTTGCAAATGCTGCGCTAGTCCAATTTGACCAAGAAAGTTCGAAAAGAAAAAAGTGCCGAAGAGGGAAGCGAACATGTACACACAGAAGAAATAACAGCCAGGAATCAGAGTCGTCGCTCTCATCGTCGACGCCTCAGTCAGAAAAGAAGTGCCAAGAAATGCATGACTACAGTAAAGCCTATTGAGATGACCAACATTGGAAACTGGCACATTTTATTCACTAAGTTGAGTCCATTTGTTAAAAATCTAAATGTTTTTATTGCACAGGGATTCAACATATTTTAGTAGCAGTACCATAATAAAAGCTATCACTCACTGATAAGATTTATCAATCCCTAATTTGTAAAAGTTCTATCGCCGCACCAGAAATAGGCTGCCATAGTCGCTGAGAAATAAAACTACAACCTGTCTTTTAATTTTTAAATATAGATGTTTGTTGGTTTACTTTCTTCAGAATAGCTGCTACAAACAAAATATTATTTAAAATATTAGTATTAATTTTGTTTTTTTAATCTAATCATCTAATTTGTCTAAAACAATATGTATTTTTCATACTTATATAGCATTTTTTGGGACATGAAAAGATTCAAATTTTTTACGTAAATTGGCAACATCTATAATTTTTATTGCAAAAAAATAAAGACTTAGTATTATTAATGATTAATCCATTTCATATTATAGTAAAACTAAAATCAGCATTCAAGTTAATTTAGTTTTTACGAATTTAATGACCGCAGTTTTCGAAAGATCTGTTTTAAGCCTGAATAACTTAAAAAAAAACTTCAAACAAAAGTAAAATATGTCCACTATTTTTAAAAAGTATACACGAATTTGAAGTCAACAACAATTCTATTGTAACAAGCAAAGCAATAGAAAAGCGAAACTAACAAAGGCCATCATGGGTAGGCTTCACTGTATATATGTATACAGAAATATGTACGTGTATGTGTTTGCTTTCGTAATGCATTTTCTTTGCTGCGCACGTACGCCCGCGTAGTCACAGCTGCACTTGGCTATCTTTTTAATATGCTAAGCACTTTTTTATGCATTTTACAACACTATCGATACGAGTACTCGCATGTGTATGTTTCGATTTTGTAAAAGGCAATTCAACCTACGACGACTGAGGAGGGGAATGCAGCGGAAAGAGTGCGACAAGCTACAAGTCACAAATGTGCATATCAATGGATGTGTCAAAAGCGTTGCCAAGAGTTAATAATATATGGCAGAAATGGAGTGCAAAACTTGAAAATGGCGCACCCGTCACAATTCAGGGAAGAAGCGCCAGAGATTCTCACAGGTCTGACTCCCCGCTTGCCTGCCTGCCTGCCAATCGGCCTGCATCCAGTTAGTAATCCACTTTGAAGTACGACCTAAGTGCATGCGAAAAATGTCAATGAAGTGAAGTGTGAGTTGTTTGTTTCTTTACATTCTAGCAAGTTGATTATAACGTAGACACACACACACACACTGAGATCGTGAATTTGTTAGTTTAAAACTGTTGTTTTTGTTTAAGCCATGCTTGTGAAGTTCGAATTCATTGAAAATCAACAGAAGCAAACTTTAGTTGTTCTCTGTTGACGAAACGTGAGCAACTGTAATAAATTTTAGTTTTGTGAGACAAACCAAACGACAAACACACACACTCACAGCTAACAAATTAAAACTAAGGCACGTTTTTCAACAGTGAGTTCAATGTGGGTTAAAAGAGGGATTACAGGACGTACTAGCCAAATAATCAACCAGTCGAAACATACATCATTCGGAAGGGTGTAAGCACAGTGGCAAAGTTGAGGAGGAATGTGACGTTAGGCTTATTGTATTGAAACGGGATCGAAATATTATAGTTTGATAATTTGGAAAACTGAAAATAATGTGCTGCAAAGTATATAATAAGATTCAAATATGAAATGTCCCAAAATAATAATAATTCTGACTAATTTAAGCAATTGTGGATCGATCGAAATATTATAGTTTTTTAATTTGGAATAATGAAAATAATCAGTTGTCGGAAAATAACAATAATGCTGACATCTTTCAACAACTATGGACCCATCAAAATATTATGGTCCATTAATTTGAAATAATTAAAATAATCTGTCGTCGAAAAATTATAATAATACTATAATATAATAATAGTTGATTAAAGAAACTGTGGACCGATCAAAATATTATTGTTTATTAATTGAGAATAATAAAAATAATTTGTAGTCGAAAAATAATAATAATACAGACATCTTTAAACAACTTTGGATCGATATTAGGAACATCTATTCTGATAATCTTTTCTCTCTAATAAAGCGGCTGACAGATAAGATGGAGTTCTTAACTGAAATTAAAAGAGTGCCAATCTCTATTACTTAATTGATAAGCCGGATCTAAAACCTAGTTCATCAATTTGACGAAATATTAGTCAATCATTCTATATCTACAACTAATCAATGTAAAGCCAGCTGTTACGAGGAGCTGGTGATATACAGCTATATCTACCCTTAAAGCAATGGATCTGAATTTGTGAATAGTAATAATAATAATAATATCCAACCACTGTGCTCAATGATTTCTTAAACTGTCGCCAATGCTACATTAAAGCCGGCCCAGCCCCGCAACGAATCGGTGTGTCCGTATATGCGGCAACATAATGAACGTAGTGCGGTTCGTAGCCTACAAGCCCTACACACACACACACCCAACATATCTATATATATATATATATTGTACACAGAAACATATCACAGATAGGGCACAAGAGAGCATAGGGCGACTTGTGAATTGTGGCCGGCGATTTATGCGGAGCACGTTTCATGTGAAAGTCGTCAGCACGTTACACTCAAGAAAATCAGCTATGTACTATGTATATAGTACTATATATATAGTAGTTTGTTGTTGTTGCTGTTGCTGCAAAGGCAACGAACCCCTCTGCCTATCATGGACAACATGGCTAGCGATAACAAAAACAACAATAACGCTATGGAACAGTGTTGCTAAACGCCAAATGCAATAATGGCAAGCTTCCGCTTGCATGCTACTTACCCAAGACAGGCAGACACAACAAAAACACAATGAGCACGGAACGAGGGAAATCGCAACAAAGGGAAAGCACTTAGTGGTTTACACTGAAATGGAAGAGCGAGCATATCTGCCCACATTGTTAGAGGTTTTCCAATTCCAATCCCCACCCATGTACATCCCCGTCTGCCGGCTCGCTCGGCACGCCCTTGTGGATTATGCAGCTTTATACACACGTGTCCCGAACGTGACGATTTTCGGTCAAAGCTAATGATGCGAAATTGCAATTTGTATTGAGACTTGAGACTTGTGCAGACGACAACTTGTAAAAATGGGATTATACAATATTTACCAACTGCCAGCGGGGAAAACTTACCTGAAACGATAGAGTGGGAGGAAAAAACACGAATATTAGTCAAAATGTCAAAGTTGAGCACGCAAAGAACGCAAAAGAAACTTTTTAATAAACATTGATTGAAACAAGAGCAAGAATGTTGGATTTACTTTTCGTTCTTTATTTCTTTCTTTTTGTGCGCACGTTGAAGGGCAGATATGAGAAGTAAAAACGAACGAATAAAAAATCAAGCAGAAAATGAGAAATCTTTTTTGACAAGCGGCAACAAGAGAAAAATTACAATGATTAACACGGCACTGAAGAAACAACGACAACAATAACGGAACTACAACAAAAAGTGACAAAGATTTGTCAGTGCTATGGCTCCAAAAAGGAAATCGGGGTCAAAACGTGTAATAAATTAATGAAAAGTTGCCAGAGGACACAGCCTCCACCCCATTCTGATCAACCAGTCGATCACAGGCCGACACCCGGCAGCTGCCAGCCGGCAGCCTGATAACGAAATCGAAGCAACAACAACAGCAACGACAAACAACATCAAATACTCGTACAACATACGCAGTAAGGCAAGCGAAAACTTTTTTCATTAATACAAAGCAGCAACATCGAAATCGAGGCGGAAAAAAAGTCGGGCGACAGCGCAAAAAAAAAAAAAAGAAAAAAAGTTATCCGGCGGCATGTGCAGAAAAAATCTTTTTTGATGATTTGCGTCACACACTTTTCAGACAAATGGGCGTTGACAGGCATCGGGGTGTTAAAAGTTATTTTAATGTTAATGACATTTCATTACAACGCACAGCAACACACAACAACAACAACAAAAACAAACAACTACAACTTTTGTGAAGCTGAAACTTCAGAGAAGGAGAGGCGTGTGGGAAGTGTGACAAATTGCAACAAATAATTTGTGGCGTAGGCAGAGTCTAATGGACACTGGACAGAACAATGCGGTAGGAGAACAATGGAGGAAAAAAGAATATAAGAAGGACAACAGCATTTGGCAAATTAAATAAATAAATAAAATATAGCGCATACGCACTGTGTGCGTGCGGAAGAGTCAAAATTTAACTTTCACTCAAATTGCGTTGAAATGTTGCCAGTCGAGCCTATTGTGGCACACACACACATGCACATGCACACGCACACAACACACACACACAGAGTCGCTAAAGTACAACACACACACACTTACACTCGCGTATGTACTTGGAGCAAGCGCCTTGGCTCAGGCAGCGTTACATTTCTCTAGAGCATCCACTTATATGCCTCTATGTATGTGTGTGTGTGTGCGTCATATTGTGTGCGCGCTTGTTTGTGTGTGTGCGTGTAAAAGATGAAGCCGCGTCGAGCTTTAGTGTGGCGCTCTTTTGTGCTATTTTTAAAATTTTAGGTTAAAATACTTTAGGCAAGTGGCAGCGTCATGGCAAACACACACACATGCACATACACACACACATGCACATACACATATACTTATAAACCCATAAACTCACAGACCAGCGCACACACGCACAACAGGATGACACACTCTGCGTGTAATTTGCAAAACTGCAACAACAACAAGTACGAGTACAACAAATGCAGCGCTCGCGTTTCTCTAACAAATCTCTAAAGGCTGCCTGATGCCAAAAATAATCACGTGAGAAGGCGCGCGCCACCTAAAAAAGGAGCATGAAAATAAAAAAAAACATTATCCAAGGCTAAAACGAAGCTATAATACCCTTTAAGAGCGGAATTTTTCTTCAGTACCACAGGCAAGCGATAATTTCTATGACAGCCATATTATATATGACAAATTAGTCTCGTTTATGTCCAGACTCGTATGCTTTCATCTCAATTACCACAAACAATCTACATTAAAATTAATGCAGTTGACTAAAATGAACGAGTTTTGGGAATTAATGACAAAAACCGAATTCAAAAATTCTTTTATTGAAACTATATCGCACGGAATTGGTCCTTGCTTTGAAAGCCAGGTATAGTGACTAGATTTAAGCCAAATAAAGATATCGAAGTATTCTTATTTTATTTTATTTTTGAAATATTTCCACTCAAATATTGGTATCGAAGGATATGCAAATAAAAGAAATAATATTTTACTGAATTTAAACCGAATTCAAAAATTCTTTTATTGAAACTATATCGCACGGAATTGGTCCTTGCTTTGAAAGCCAGGTATAGTGACTAGATTTAAGCCAAATATTTAACGATATCGCAGTATTCTTATTTTATGTTATTTTTGAAATATTTTCACTCAAATATTGGTATCAAAGGATATGCAAATAAAAGAAATAATATTTTACTTAAATAATAAAACATTACTTCACGACACATTTATAAGATTTATGAAATTCCAAACATTTACAAAATAATCAATTTTAATAGAATCAAGCGAACTTTTCATGTTGATTCGCTTCAGTCGCTTCTGACATTAATACAAATCAAATTAAAGTTAAATTCATGGTCTGCTAAATTGGGTAACTTGCAACTATTCTAATATTTTGGAAGCGGTTAATAATTTTATTATTGTTGCAATCACAACATTTCTATTCCAAACGACTGTTTCTTTTCATCAGTATTTTAACAAAATAGTTTACAATCTGGTTTGAAAATTATTTGTCTGCCTGTTAGCTAGTTAAAAGAGCATTTCTATTGTATTCTTTCTTTTCATGAATATTTACAAAAATTGATAAAAATTTGTTCGCAATCAAACTATATAGTCTGTATAACTAGTTTAGTTCGCATGTGAATCAATTTTATACTGTTCTTTTGCTGTACCAAACTTTAATAGCAAACTTGAAGTACTCTTTTGTATAGGGTAACGAAAATCGTAATCCAAAATGTCGAGTCATGTTGAGAGTGTGTATCTATGTTCATGCATATACGAGTAGAATGTACGTGTATGTGTGTGAAAGCATAAGCCCGACCCAGTGCCCATATGAGAGTTGAAGTCAAACAAAAAATACATTTTTCACACACTAATTAACAGAGCTTATGGGATTAGAAATTCTGTTGTGCAATGTTTTAAGGAAGTTGGGAAGTGGAAGAACGGTTTGATTTGAAAGACAGCGAGCAAGTCATTGAAAAAATCAGGCCGGACTGCGATTTTCATTTAGAATTACAAATATTACTGGTAATGGTGACTTTTTTCTCTGTTTAGAAAATAAACATTGCATTGTACTAAATAAAACCCCACATTAATGGCAATAAGCATTTAACCAGTTGCTTGACAGCACAAATCTATATCCATAAGTCTGTTAATATAATTATACTTTTCATAATCTATCATGACTTATTTTTACCTTTAATTTATTTATTTATTTTATCACTTAATTGTAAACTGCACATTTGTGTGGCATTTTAGTTTAGTGTAAAAGACACCACTAGCACATTTAATTTGTACATCTTGAATAGTATACTTGTATTTGAACGTGCCGTAGTTCAATATTTGTCCAAGGCAATTAAAATAAACTAGTCGTTTGACGTGGTCGTATTGCAAGCATTTCACTTTTATTTTATGAATAAGCAAAAATAAATAAATTTGTAGTTGCTTCCCACAGCAAGAAGGCTTGAGCCTAAACTTCTTTGACATTTGATTTTATTTTTTCAGGTGGACGTAAATAAAAATCGGAATATTGCTTATCGATTTTTTTCTGCAAATGGCAAATAAATATAAATGCAACATTTCTCTCTTGGATTCCAAGGTCGAAATGCCGAAATGTTCGCAACAAATTGGTTGACAAATCAAATGAAGCTCAAACACAATCTCTTATTAAGTCCTATTAAGTTCAATCAGCGAATTGTAACTAATTTGCTGGAAAATGGTACAGCAATTAATTATACTTGATTGATTTTTGTTACTTAGAAATACTTTATATCATTCGATTTACAAATAGTAGTACAATTTCAAGTCATCGCTCTAAAGTCTAATGTTTTATAAAAATAAATAACTTTATTCTTCTAAAAAAAACTGTAAAGGTTATTTAGAATGAATGTTGGAAGGCGCCTTAAAATTTCAAGCATGACTTCTCGTTTTAATTATAACTAAATAAAGTAAATAAACGACTCTCTACAAATTATTTGAAAACAAGTTTGAGTCGGTTATTAAATTTCAAAGCTAGTGCAAAACCGACTTGTCTGGTCTATGGCAAGAGTTTTGATATTAGCCTAATAGAAAGTTTCGAAGTGCTGTTTACTTTTATAATTAAAATCTTTGTGGTTGCAAATGTTGTTTCATGTTCAGTAAAAATGCTCTCTGCTTTTTTTTTACGTATAATCAAGTCATTTTCTTTACTGCAGCTTTGGCATTTCATCCGGCTTGCTGTTTGCAATTTTCATGCTCAACTCTTAAATCGTTGAATGCAAGAGCTTTGCTTCATTGACCTGACTTGATTAGTTGTTTCGGTTTTGCTCACTCTCTGTTATTGTTGTTGCGTTGTTAGCCATCTATATACGTGTGTACACATGTGTCTCTCTATATATGTACATGTATGTGAGTGTATTTCGTACAAAATAATTACGGAGCATGAAATTGAATTGAATGAAATGGCATTTCATGGAATTACTCGTAAAACTTTTTTACCCGCCTTTTTTTTTTTGAAGAAAACTTTTAGTTTTTTTGTCGCTGCTGCAACGAGCTGCGCATGTATGCCGTGTTTTTCCAAGCTCGCTGTTCCGGTACGCGTGTGGGTGTATGTGTGTGTAGCTATGTAGCTGTGTGGGTGCACGACAGTTTGAACTTTTGTAAAAACATTAATTAAATGTTCAGTGGCATTAAATTGCTCGAGTACGAGCATGCATTGAATTTGTTATCAACTAAAACAACAACATGCTGCAAAAATTCAATGTGAAAATGGCAAAACTAATTTTCCCCCTTGCTGTGTGTGTCTTTGTATTTTGTGTTTGTGAACATGCCGGCAACAATATACTACTATAGTATGTACACTGGTCGGCACAATTATTTTGACGAACTGTACTCACGACTATCGGTGCTGGTTGCTTTTAGTTTCAAGGAATAACGGTACAATTTTCATACGGGATATTGAGTTCATAGCAACAACAATATGTAGGCAAAATATTTTGTCTATTACTCTTCACACCTTTTTTCTACAAATGACAATGTGAGTTGACTGCGGATTCAGGCACGGCATAAGTATTTTGACCAAATCTTTGTCGCCGTTTTCGCGTACGTTTTATCAAGTGATACTAAAATAACTTTGGTGTAACAATTTTTGTTGACCTTTTTACATTATTTTCATTAAAATTTGATTCAAAAGTAATCGATACAATGGTAAAAAAGACAGAATTAAGTTATGTTGTTAGAGCCTCAATAGTGGCGAAGTTTAATGCCGGCGTAGCACCAAAAGACATTGCAAATGAATATAATTTGTCGCGGCAAACAGTCCACTATCAAATTAACAAATATAAGACCCACAATGACGTCAAAAACTTGCCTAGATCAGGTGCTAACCGCAAAACAACACCCATTGAAGATCGAGTCCTATTGCGGGAATTTAAAAAAAATATTCATTTAAAGCCGCAAGCTGCTGCAGATCAATGGAATAAGTCGACCAAGACTCCAATCAGTGAGCGTACTGTTCGGCGACGCCTAAAAGAAGAAGATTTTAAGACATACAAAGCGAAGGACATACCTTACATATCAAAGGTGAACAAGCTCAAAAGATTGGCTTTTGCAAAGGAGCATCTGCATAAGCCAAAAGAGTTTTGGAGAAGCGTTCTATGGACAGATGAAAGCTCCTTTGAATATAATTCATCAAAACAGTTTCAAAGACAAAAAAATATCCCCGTATGTCAAAAAGTGAGCCATGGCGGAGGCTCAGTCATGTTCTGGGGATGCATTGCGTACAATGGGTTAGGTGATTTCGTTCCCATCACCGGCTCAATGAACCAGCAACAATATTTGAGTACCCTTAACGAAAACGCATTCCCTTCCGGTGACAGGCTGATTGGAGAATCATTTATCCTGCAACAGGATAACGCCCCATGCCACAAAAGCAAAATGATAAGAGCATTTTTAAGCGATGTTGGTGTTACTACTCTGGATTGGCCACCACAAAGTCCGGACTTAAACGTTATTGAGAATGTGTGGTCTCTTGTAAAACGTAAAAGAAATGCGTCTTTGCATAAAACCGAAGAAGAAACTATTTCCGAGGTCACTTCTCTTTGGAAAGAGATACCATTAGAGGTCCTTCAAAATTTAGTGGACTCAGTTCCAAGACGTCTTCAAAAAGTTATCGAAGCCAAAGGCGGGTATACATTTTATTAATCTACCATCAATTTCTTATGTTTTGTTTAGTATTAAGCTTTGTTTTTTTTGTTAATATCCATTGTCAAAATACTTATGCCAACCCATGAAAATTACCTTGATTTATAATTTTAAAAGTTCTTATAAAAATATATCCTTTGAATTATTTTTAAGTTTGTAATACCAATATGGAATTGAGAAAAAAAGTTTCCTTTGATATCTTAAACCAATAACCAGTTATTGACAAAAATGTATGATTTTCTTCTCGTCAAAATAATTGTGCCGACCAGTGTATGTACATACTATATAAATAAAACAAGCGGTAGAGACAAACATAATACAGAGCATTTTCTCCTTGTATATGTGTGTATGTATTTTATATAAATTTAATATAATTTATGGTCGGGATCAACTCAAAGTGACCCTCGCCCCCCGAATTGTTGCGCCAACTTGGGCAAACGAAAAGCATTTATGAAAATTGCGCAAACCGAGTAAAACTGTTTGCACTTGGTTTTTTATATCACATCTTATTTTTTGTTGGTTGCTTTTTCAATTTTATGTTAAATTTGCTGGAAACTGCTGTACAAAAACAACTGCCGCAGCAACTTGTGACTATGTGTGTGTGTGTATATGTGTGGGTGTGTGTGTGTGTGCGGGACAAACCAAATTGCAAATGATGAAACTTTGCCCATCATAAACGCCATTTTATGTTATCCAATATGGCGTCGGTGTCGAAGAGAATGATGCCCGTCTGCTAGGTCCTCGCTAGCGTTGGCCTTTTCCAAATGTTGTTGTAAATTTTCACTTTTTAGTTTTGAAACTTTGTGTGCTTGTACTTTTTTGCTCTTGCTGTGTTGTTGTGCTGCTGGCCCAACAATTTTTGGCGCCCTGAGCAGGCTCACTAATCGCCATATTTCTGCATCAATATGGCAATTACCGCGCTTTTCTTGTTTGCCCAAATCGTAAAATAAAATAGAATCCCCAACGCCTTCTCCCACACTCTCTCTTAAACTTTCATTTTGGATGGAAAAAAAAAAAAGATTTTCCACACAATTTACCATAAAGCGCTCTTGATGTTGTAGTTGTTTCTGTTGCTGCTGCTACTGCTGCTGCGCTGATGAGTGGCTTTAAAATTTTAGAAAATTTTGCAGGCCTTGCCAAGCAATTGGCGCACACTTAACCTCGTCAGTTTTCAGTCGCATGCGACACGAAATTGGGTTCTCTGTGACGTACTGTGTATGTGTGTGTTTAGGTGTGTGTGTGTGTGTATGTGTATTTGGTAAAGTGCCCAGGCATATGTATGTCACTTGCTAATTAGCAGCACTTCACTTGCCCGGCACAGTGGGCTGCGAAAATAATAATGCATATTCATAGGCGCTTGTGTGTTTGTGAGCGCATTTTAAAAACGTGACAGAATGCAAGAAACAAAAAAAGAAGAAATGTTGTATGTGCCTTTGTCACGCATACGCCACGTGAGCCACACACACATACACGCATACTGACTACTCACAGAGTCCTTGAAACGCGGCAACACGTAAGAGGTTGGCAAACATGAAACTAGGCAACAGTCCCTCTCCCGGTTAACGTCCATGGTTTAATGCCACCTTCGTGTCATGTGCTGTCCGACGACAAAACTTGCAACTTCATATTTGAAATGTGACTATAGTTGTATATCAAGATATCTGCATATGTATTGTTTGGTAATTGTGCTTGATTACAGGTGGTAATTTTCTCAAAACACCATCCCTTCGGTGAACCCATACTTTCCTTAAAAGGCACTTTAGTCGAAATTAACACTGAATGTTCATCACAAAGTTTAATTGCAATCACAATTTATCGAACAGCCAATTTTGGGAAAATTTAATTTTCTAAGAAAATATGAAAATTACCAAAAGGATATAAATCTTAAGTAACTGTGCAGCAATCAGCTTAAGGCTGCTCAGTTGTGTACAGCTTGTCGGGCTGGCTATTAAAATTTCCCCACGGGTTGGAGATTTTTCGTCTATTTCTTTTTATTATAAAGTTTTCCATTTCCATTACATTTTACAGGGCAATCTTTTTAATTGAGTGTGTATGGAAGAATTTATAATACTAGGGTTGGGAGTTAGCTTTTATACAGAAAATATAATGACGTCACATTCTTACAAGCTTGACTTTACTTGAAAGGAGAAGAAAGGATCATAGTTTAAGCATAATTTATTAACAATATTAGTATAATTTGAACTTTTATTGATTGTATCCTAGTATCCTGTTAAATAAGATCTTCTACTAAATATTTAATTGCATAAGTGCAACACCGTAGCGCTGCAGCCATCTGAATTCTCAACTCAATTTTTTTTTTATTTGGTTTGGTATTAACAAAGAAAGAAAAAAAATAAAAAATATAATGAAGTATAACAATATGTATCCTTATGGAGATTATGGATAAGGCAGCACCTCGATTTATTTTATTAAAATTACCGAACGAATCGGACGAATAAACAAATTTTTTACTCAACCTCCTTACAACTTAAAATTATTCGTGTCCTCAATACACCTACATTTTTTCAGTCCTCCGTACATTATATTTATCCATCAATATTATTGTAGAAAAACTTTCGTTGCTTCTAATACCATCGAGTATGCTTTGACACTGTTTTATAGTATACTTAAACTTTATAGTGCATTATCAGGGCACCATTTTAATGAAGTTAAACAGTTAAAACTATCTTACAGTTGCAAACTGAATTCTTTATAATATATTATGATTGTTTAAAATCAGTTGAAAATGTTTCAGGTAAACATTTTTTGGGTTCTTTAAAAAACACACATTTCCGTGTTCTCGCTATGGCGACATTATTGCAGTTTAATTAAATATATTGCTAATTCTCAAAACACAAAAAGGTGTTCCAAGAATTCTGCCGTTTTCTAGTTCAAGTCTTCATTTTTGAGTTGCACTCGAGTGATAAATGCCCCTGATGAATAGATATTTGAGTTTGCTTTTTAATTATCTTAAAAGTAACAATCAGCAAAGATTTTATAGTGCTCTACCCAAGCAGGCAATGGAGCGACAGCAATGAAAACAAAATGGCAGTAGACCTCAGATCATCACCCCCCGTTTCCACCCATGTGCTTGGCAAACTATACAAATTGCACTTGGAAATAAATGGAAATCTATGCAATACAATGTGTATTTGTATGTACAAGTGTATGTTAGCAGATTTTGTATGTTTATGTATGAGGAAGCGTGTAAGTGTACATTAAGGGCGGCTCATCGTATATTTGTGTTAGTGGCACGGCATTTTGCCAATTCATTTTCACTTCAAGCAAAATTAATTAGAAATCAACAAAATGAGCATCAAGCGGAAACGAAATGCACAAATACACACAAAACACCCATATACATACAAAGATTCAGAAATACGTGGTCATACATAAATCTCGATATGTCCGTGAGCTTAACAACGATACAACAACAACAACAACAGCATCACCAGCAGCAATAACAAAACACAGACTGCAAACAACAGACCAAATGGCAAATGGAAAAAACAGATATTGTTCACTTGGCATGGGCAACAAAATAGAGTAGTGGAGTGCCAAATAGTTATAAAAATGAAATTATAAAATATCAGAGCACCAAAGATGGTATATAGTCGTACTAGTTTAATATTTGAGTGATTGGGCGTGTTTAGCAGGTCGTAGCGATTTGCGATTTTTGATTGTCGATTTGGCTCTGCCGAGCACTTGTGATGACTGCTTTAATAAAATATTCGGATTTTAGTATTTTTGGTGAAAAAGTCACAGCTTACTGGGGTCCATTTTGCCATTTTATATATTTCTGCAAAGGCCTTGACAAAATCGAAAAATCTAAATCAAGGAATCATAATATTTTCCCGACTTGTGTTTCGTGATTTCGATTGACATTTTTACTTATCCGAATCACAAATCACAGCGGTCAGCAGGTGAAATCAGTAATCATCGATCACAAATCGATTTTAAATAACGACAATATAAGTAGATTGAAGAGAAATAATATTTGGGCTTTCAAGAAACATGGAGACATACGAGAATTTATAAATAATGTCAGATTTCAGAACTATTATTAGTTGAACTCAACATAAATATTTTTAAAGAGAAATATATATATATATATATTTTTTTTACAAATGTAGTCGTTTTTGGCTGAGCAAGTTTGTTTAATATTTGGTTTAATTAGAAAAAAAAAAACATTTACAAGCTTTAACCAGTTTTTCTTTCATCCATATGAGCAAAGAATTGGATTTGTTGTGGCATTATCTGAGCACTGCTGACATTTAAAAAAGGGCAAAATACTACTGTATGATGATATGAAGTGAAAATCGAATGAAATTTTCTTCATTGCTTACATATGTAAGCTTGCTTTGAAGAATCTCAGCTGAGCTTTATATTGGGACATTGCGGATACTGTTGGCATTTCCAAAGCACCAGTCAACACCATTTGCGGAGAACTTTTCGAATGTGTCCATGTGACTTATAGATATTTAGAAAAATTAAAAGACCACTCCAGGGACATTATTTTGACACGATTAAAGAACCGAAGCCGAATCGAAGAAGGTCATTGAAGAAAATAATTTCTTCGGGCTGCTTCGAGAGGATTACTTTGCAGACGATAAAAATAAAATGTGAAGGTTACTTAATTAAACACGTATATACGTATAGCTATAAACATCGGCTGGCTATCTAATAACTTCCTTGCGTTACAAGAAACAGACAAAATCTAGAGTACCCTTGGAAAGTGTATGAAATGAATGGCCGGCAAGAATGGAAGTGAATGATTACTAAGAAGCAATTTTTTACTGCACATTAAAATTGTGCGGTTTGTACGCGTCTCGAACGTCTGGCGTCATCTTTAATAAAGATTAAAGTGCCCTCCCGTACCCCACTTTCCAGCTAGATAGATAGATAGTAATCATTATTTGAGATTTATTTGTGTCCCTCATCTCGTAATGCCGGCAAATAGGTACATTACGTAATTACCAAATTTGCTTGCTATGGCAATTTCTGCAATTAAAGGTTCAGATGTTTTTAGAACAACATTTGTTTGGGACACAACCACAACCCCAATAATTCGTTCTGTTTTTAATGAAATTTTCCTGCATTTGGCTTTTTTGCTCGACAAAGTGTCATTATCATTGAAGTCGTGGTTGCCAGCCAGTTGCCAGCCAGCTGCCCGCCATCCAATATTTGTATAATTTGTCTTTATTGTCATTGACATTAGGCACATTTGTTGCGGCGATTATCTGGGCAATCTTTAAGTGGACAAACAGCTGACGCTGCTAATGGCGTGGTGCACAAACATGGAACGGAAGCCGGCAGTCAAGTAGGTTGGGGACGATATGGGGCAGTTAGTTGACATTTCTGTTTATTCGCGTGCCGGATAATTTGTGGTACGAGCACAAAATCAACGTAAATTGTTTTTCCTTTTGTGCGACCCCTGACGAGAGAGAAATGCTTGTAATAAAGGTGCATAAATATTATTTTTAGGCCAGACCCCCTTAAAGTTGTGTGCTTTAATAGCGAATTACATTGTGTATATGTGTATATAAATGAATATGAATACCAATTAGAAAAGGGACTTATTAATGTTCTATAAACAATTATACTATCAATATTGTGTGCTTGTTAAAATCAATTGAATACAAAACGAATTGAAAGTCATTAATGAAATATAATGGCGGTATCATTACGGCAATTCCATAAACATAAATATAATAACTAAAGGAATTGTGGAAGAAACTCGTTTACTGAAGACAAACCTCCGATGGCTGTAGCTTAGAAACAAACAATAACTAGTGACAACTAGCTAAATTATTTTTAATTTAATTTAATTTTAATTGTTAGAAATGCTTCCATTTAGACTTCTTCCATTTATACTTCTACACATTTTTATAATAGATTGAACACTATTTTCCATTTGAATATTTTGTTAATACATGTAAAGCAACAAAAGTTGCATTTTTCCCTGTGACTGAAAATAATGTGAAGCTTGGGTGATGTTTATGGTTCGGGAAATGCTTGGAAATTCTGCAATGTTTCAGATACCCGAAACATTATTTCTTAAAACGAGCAACTGTGTAAAATGTCTGAAAATTTAGTAGCGAAATGTAAGCTGTAAAAAGAACAATTTTCATTTACTATCATGTATAATATTTGCTTGATTCGCTATACCTCAATTATTGTTTAATATTGGATGTTGACGAAATTGAACAATGATTTTTATATCACTAGGCTTTCACACTTTATAGAAATCCCAAATGCAGCAGAGGCCACAAGCATTATAAATATCCTATTAAGTAGAAGGATTTTTATTAAGCTATCAAACCGTACAAAATCGCCTCGATGTGATAGTAAAAAGAATTCGCTTTCTGCTTTATGTTTTTTTAACACGAGCATAAATCTGTGTGCCATAAAAACTCCTCTATATACGTTTTCGTAAATAATGGCATAGTAAGTGCCAATAACTAGGGTCAGTTTGTTTCTCACTCAAAAATCGGTGCAAAAGTCTCCTTTGAAAATTTTGGCCTTTGCGGGATCTATAGTTTCAGCGGACATCATAAACTTGTAAGAATTTACGATTACGTATCGCCATTGTTGGTATATTTTTTTATTGAAACAAATAAACACGAAGCTTCAGTTATTTAAATATGCACGGCAATTGTCTGCTTAATGTAAAATCCACCTGCGTTAAAGTCTCGTGGAAACGGTAAATTCTGAAATAAAATTTAACACGTTAACAACGGATAATAAATGGTAATGAGAAACTTCACAGGCAGCTCAACAACAGCAACAGCAAGTAAAAGCAAGCGAACCACCAGTTGGGATAATCATCAAAAGACAAACAAGCCTCGCGCACTTAACGACCAATACAAAGCCAAAAATAGGGAAAGGAACGCCAAGTACTGGGGACCGAAGCTAATGGAGGTCGCACCATGAAGGTTTCTCTGTCCAGCCCCCACCAGCAGTAGAAAGAACAACAACAAAAACAACAAAAATGCCACATAAAACGTACACATGACACGCATAATTATTTTAATATTTAATGACTGTAAAAATCAAAAGAAATAGGAACGGGCGATGGTGGCGCATTCAAGTTTGCCCAAAAAATTTCACTGAAAGAAATATTATAAATTCGTTCAGGGTAATATATAAGAAATCTATTGGGCATGATTAGTGCCTGAAGACTGTAATTTTCTAGAAAAAAGGTGGGCAAACGGACAGAACAGATTGTGCCATCGATTCGCACTTAGCGTTATTATAGAGGACTGAAGCCCAAAAGGAACTTAAAAGATTCGCATTTGCTTTGGAAACTTAAAAACAAATAAAAAACTCGAAAAAGAGCTTAATAGAAGAAAAAGCGTTGTATCGAATATGAAAAATTACCAATAAGCAGACAACCTTAGACAATTTTTATCAAATGTCTTCTATACAGTGAAAAATACATTTTTAAGATTACATTCAAAAACCACTTGCGATTTTACTACAGGCTTATATTCTGAGCACTTTTGGTAAACATCACTTCGAATTTAATTTAATATCGGCTTGCTTTTTTAGCAGCAACATGTTCGAAATCGAAAGATTACAAGTCCGCACAAGTTTTAATTTCTTATGGTAAAAAATGAAATCGTTTAAATATTTAGAAAACTTTATTTGGTGCTAAATATGTATATTATTTTGAATTATGGACATGTTTATATAAAACTCAAAAACAAATGATCAAGTGACAAGTATACTCGTATGAACCATTTTATTGAAAGGAATATTCCCAATTTCCGAATCCGATCACATTATGCGGAATTGCTGAAGAACGATTGAGCTTTTTGCGGTATCCTAAGCAGTTAAACTTTGATAATAATGTTATGACTTCTAAAGGATAGTTTTAAACCGACAGTATAGTATATGAATAACCCATTTTATTGAAAGGTCTATCCTAAGCAGCGAGTTGTAGGAAAGAAAAAACTTTGGAAACCAAGGGTTTCAAACTTTGATCGCAGTTCTCATTCTCTTCACTATATTTCAATAGTTTTTTGAGTCGGGAACAGATCAGGCACATCTTCAATAAATTCGAAAATGCTTATTTCTCGGAGTGTACAAATAGGGAAGATACAGCTGTTGAGAGCAGCTATAAAATGGGAAGCTGGAGGAGCAGGAAAAGAAAGTGGATAAACAGAAAACGAATAAGAAGAAGCAGAAGCACGCAATGAGCGTGTCGGCACTCACCACAGGCACGGGTATCACGCAGTAGACACAGGGATGTCCAACAGCAGCGGCGGCGGCAGCGGCGGCGACAGTTGGCAAACCGTAGGCGGCGTTCACGCACAGATGATCCGTTTTAAAAATCTTTGTTGGCGGCGGTTGGGCAATTACGGAGGATGAGGCGTTGGAGCACGTGTAGAGCGTTGTGGACGACGACGTTGTGCGGCTTGTTGATACGGCGTTGGCGGCAGAGGCTGAGGCTGAGGCGGCGCTGCGTGAGTTGTTGTTTGTTGTAATTGTTATTTTTGCAACTGTTTTAACTGTTGCGGTTGCTGTTGTTGTTGTTCCCTCTGGTACAACTGCTGCTGTTGCTGTTGCTGGTGGTGGAGGCGGAGGTGCTACCAAGGATATGGCTGCAGACAATGAACTGTTCGCGTTGTTGTTGCTGTTGTTGTTGTTGCTATTATTTGTGCTGCTCGGGTTGTGGGTGTGTAAGACCGAGGCGTTAGCGTTAGAATTTGTTAACAAAGTATTTGTTGCTGTTGCTGCTCCTCCGGCTTGTGTAGCTGCTTCTAATTTAATGTCTGTGACTGTTGCTTGTGTCCTTGCTGCTCCTGCTCCTACTCCTGTTGCTGTTGCTGCTTCGTTTGCCGCCGCTGCTGCTGCTGTTGTTGGTGTTGCTGTTGCTGTTATTGCTACTTTTGTTGTAGCTGTTGCTGCGGCTGCTCCTCCTGTAAAGGTTTGCTCCTGTGTTTGCACAACTGTTGCCAATTGGCTTGTTACACCAGCGACCTCCTGCTGCTGCTGCTGCTGTTGTTGTTGCTGCTGCTGTTGCTGTAGCTGTTGCTGTGGCGGCTCTTGTTGATTGAAGTTATTTAATGTAACCGT
The DNA here is from genome assembly GCF_003285725.1 of Scaptodrosophila lebanonensis. NCBI lineage: Eukaryota > Metazoa > Arthropoda > Insecta > Diptera > Drosophilidae > Scaptodrosophila > Scaptodrosophila lebanonensis. Next base: position 35,932 of record NW_022060547.1, on the reverse strand, counting down.
TGTTGTGGGTAGCGGCGAGGTTTTTCTCTTGATTGACGCAATTTTAATGGCTATTGATGTGCACGTTGACTGTGAATTAATTTTACGCTTTTTGCAAGCTAATACCTTTTTTGTGTCTGCCTTAGACAGCCGTGTCCTCGTTGTCTTCGTTTCTAGTTTCGATTCGTTTGCTTTGTGCCTTAGTTATTGTTGTTTTTTCTTTCTTCTGCCGAACTTTCTTCGCTTTGTTCTGCAAATGTATTTGTCAAGTTCTTGACGACTTGTTTGCTTTATTTATGTATATATATATATATTTTTTTTTGGACTTTCGTCTTTGTCTTGCGGTTGATTTAATAATTTAAGCGGCTTTTACACACACACGCACAATCTTATAGGCACACACACGCACAGAGACAGACAATTGATATTGATTGACTGAGGTGTGTTTAAATTTAAGTTGTTTATTTATTTGATTTTTATTGGAACATTCAATATGCAGATATTTGGATATTTAAATTTTATACGCTTTTTGCTATTTCTCTAAGCAACTAACACTGAACAGTTATAAGATTTTCAAAGCGCACAACAAACACAAACACAATTACAGTTACAATTATAATTGCTAAAGCACACAGAGACACAAATGGATTTCTTTATTCTTATTTGTTCAAGCTAAGCTTTTTGTTTTTACTAACTCTATTAAATACTGGATGTCCTTTTATTTTATTTATTAATTTTAATTAGTGTTTTAGTTGTCTTGCAATCCGGCTAAATTTTATTTCACTCCAAAATTAATCTACTTTTTCTATTCTTTAACATTTAAAAATGAGTTTAGCATTTAGTTGAGAAGAGTTCTTCAAATCTTTTATTGTCTGTCTACGTTCACTTTTTTTTTTAATCAATGTAGTTTTCTTTTAAATATTCTAGGCTTTTGAAAAGTTGTTTTTTAATATTGTATTATTATTATTATTTTTTTCTATTATCGCTTTGGAGTTTTAAACCCGCTGGAATTGTTTAGGAAATAATTTGTTTTTTTTTTTTTCGTTTTCTTTTAGTCAATAACTTGTTATTGCTTTTCAACTTGTTGAAATATATAGCGTATTTGGAATACTTTATTTATTACTTTCGCAATTTAACACATTTATTTTATTTATTCTTTGTTTAACTATATGTCGGTTATTCATCAAAATTTTCCAATTGTTGCGCTTATCTTTCACTAATGTAGATTTATTGAGCAAACGTTTTTAATCAATTAAATTAATTAAAACTTTGCCGCTTCAAAGAGTCGTTCTTCTTCCTTTGTTTGTTGTTGTTGTTGTTGTTTAAAACATCACCGTTTATTGTGTAAATAATACTGAATATTATCTAAATCGCTCAGAGACAAGTTGAAACGCACACGTCAACCGACACACACAAACACAAAGCGACGGACTTTAAATCAAAGCGAGTGTCCAATAGTTGGCAAAGCTATATTTATATATAGAGATTTCTTTTTTCGGACAGAATGTACTGACAATAGCATACATATATAATACACGACGATTATTTAAGTTAAAGCCGCTTTCAACAGAATATTACGTATACGCACTGCGACACAAACACTTGAGATGATTAATAAATTTGACTTATTTCAACAAAATGGCGACTACTTGTCGAATGAATTCCTCTGGATTATTTATTCTTTCTTTCGCTAGCTTGCAAACTGACTGTCTTGACGACTTGACTAACTGACTGACTGACTGACTGCTGGATGGCTGGTTGGCTGCTTGCTGGCTTGCTTGCTGCTTGATGCTTGCTTGCTAGCTCGCTTGGTTGCTTGCTTGGCTGGCTTGGCTGGCGTTTTGCTTTAGTTGCTTGTTGGCTGTGTCTGTCGTCGCTTTCCGTTTGCGAAAATGAGGAAAAGGCGTTTAACTTAACTTGACAATCGTCGAATGGATTCTGAATTTCTCATTGAGTAAGGTTTCATGTTTAACTTGAGCAGGATTTCACAGAGTTCGGCAAACGCAGACAGACGCCAATCGGCAACATTCGCGCCGCACGATGACGCACTCGTTAGCCGGCAAAAATGTGTTCAACTCATTTGCAGGATCCACAAGCCGACGCATGCGCTCTGCCAAGGCGTTGCAACTGTCTACATTCCTGTACCATGGCCAGCTGAGCATTCAGCTCTGCAAGGCGTTCCCAACGCCACTGAGAGTTCAGCCTTCACATATAGCCAGACACTAAGACACTCAAATACGGGTACACTAGAAGCAGGCTGGCCGAACTGGCCGTCTTGTTATGGCTTTGCACGGCGCCTTCAGTGCAATTGAAATGCAACTCAGACCAAGCAGCAGGAGCAGCAGCAGCATTAGCAGCTGCAGCACCAATTACCTTAACAACTTTTCTTTTGGGTAATTGTCAACATTGAATTTAATCACAAATTGCTGCCTAATGCTTCTGTTCTTTCTGTCTCTTTCCCCCGCTGTGCCTCTTCTAGGCCACCAGTTGGCCAAAATAGCTGCCAACGAAACGAATTTGTCCGAAACGAATCAAATATAAATACAAGCACATTGCTTTGCAAAAGTTTCACCGAACTCAAATATTAGACTTTCCAATGCAATTCTAACAACAATTTGTGCCAAAGTCAAACAAAATGTTGCCCACATTCAATTTGTAGTGGGACGTCTACCCGTAAAAGCAATCAGTTAGGCACGGTCCATAATCACAGAGTCACGTGCTCAAACCTCAAATGGATGCTGGACATACTCGGCATATAACAAGCGGAATCAGGTTTAATCGCCCGTCACTACATCAAGATAAAGTACTTTTAAGTCTCAAGTGCTCAAGTCTTACTAATTTTCCGTCTTAGATCGATCTTAAAGGTAATAAAAGAATATGCTCATTATGAAATAAGTTTCACAAGCGCCTTCATATTTAATATATTTTTTAAATATGTAAAATTATAGTTATTTAGAGAAAACTTTTTCTTCAAAAATAAATTCAAACTAATTTTTTTATGTTCAATAGAAAACATTCGTTGATAAAAACGGAAACACAAAGTATACTACATACTTGTATATTATTCTATTATAATGTTTGAAATTTTACAAGAAGTAGTTTGAAGGATATTGAATAATTTAAGAAATGATGCGGCTAGCGATGTAAGGCTTCTTAAAAGAAAGACGTAGACTTATGAAAGGTATTAACATGTGATGTGCTTCTGAATTAAATTAAACTAAACAACTCTTCTGAATGTCAATTTGTTACATCAAAAGCGGCATATATTCTAACATACAGAGTCGACTGAATTGGTTAAAGCATCCGATAATATGGATTATTCATTATTAAAAACAAAAAGAACCATCAACACCAAGATTAAGAAACTTGGCAATCAATTCTGACATGTATAGGAATTTTGTGTTTTTACGGATGGTCCGATTGTCACCGAATACCACTTGAATGTCTATGTTTTTAACGTTATTCTATCATAATTCTATTATCATACTATCATATATCTATTATCAAGCATTAGAGGTATATATTACCCTTTATTAGCCCAAACAAAGGAAAGACTTGTCTGCATGTGTTGAGGCCAATTCGTTTGATTCACATCCTTGCATCAGCGTCCGATTATACATAGAAATATACTTATTTATTTATAAATAGACGATTTATAAATCTTAGAATGTTTTGAACAACTTTTCATTGCAATCTAAAGGCGCACTAACTTGAGGAAAGCCTATATACACAAAGATTAAATTATATGGAGCCATTGAAAGGCCTCTCCTGCAATGCAAGCCCAGTGGCCAGAACATACGAGCATGTACAAGTTTATATCCAGAAAAAATATAGCAACTGCAATTTTGGACCGAACGCTGTACACAGCGACTGGAAACTCAAAAAACTCATTGCTACGAGTAGAAGCTGTACACAATGGCTTCAAAAACGCAGCCAGATGCGAAATGAAATTATTTTTTTCAGCTCGAGGCGCAATAACGCCAAGCAAGACGAAAGGAAAACTCCGCGTGCGACTGTTTAGATATACATACATACACATTTTCTTGCTTTCTTTTTATTTTTTTTATTATAATATTTTTTTTTTTTTTTTTTTTTTTTTTACTTTATATCACAGCTCTAAAATTTTTAGCACACATTTTTATTTTGATGTGGCTGGGGGATGTTGCTGTTGTTGTTGCCAGCGCTGAAAGCTGTTTAAATGGAACGCCCATGGAAGCAGCAGCGCTGGCAACACTGGCAACCATTAGGATGCCAAATAGACGTCAGCACAAAGCTGCCTAAAACGCACCTGCCGACTGCGCTTTGGCCACATTGTGCGGTTTCAACTCTGAATAGTTTATTATAAATACAACACACAACCACACACACCCCCAAAAAATACACGCACATACATACACTCGTAGATGCATGTACACCAAGAGAAAATATGCACACTAACAAATAAATATTCGCATATTTTTTCAGTTTTGACAATAAAATAAGGTTTACAGCATAGTTATTTTATTAAATGCGCTGACTTTGGGAAAACCATATAAGCAATTAAAGGAATAAAGAGAGCCAGGGTTTAACCAGGTTGGAATTATTTTTCTTATTTTATAATTTTCATATCACAGAGTTTTATAAAAAATAATGAGTTTTTCTTTATTCATACCTTATATTTATGAATTGAATTTGTAAAAAACAAAGTAAACAAAAGTAATCAGATGAACGACTGTACAACTACAATTTGCATACATTTGGAAATAATTTTAAAAACGACATTTTTTCTTAACGTGTGTGTGTATGTATGTTTATGTCTGACAGTTCTGCGACTACTTACAAATGTAAAACTGCCTTTGTACGCTACAGTCATGCCCATTTCTATTTAGAAGCAAATGCATAAAATATGATGGCATTATAATTCTGTTGAAATCTGCACAGAAATTAGGAGAAAAGCCTTTTTATTTGGCGCGCAGCATGAAATATTAATGTGCGTTGCCTTGCTTTGAATAATGATTGCAGGTAGCTGGTCCAGACTTTTACTGCTTGATGCCTGGTGGCTGGCTGGCTGGCTGGCTGGCTCTTAGTCCAAATGACTTAGAATGCTGATTGTGTTGAGGGAACTTGTGATGCTAAGTTAAAGAAGGGCTAAGTCGGAATCTGAGTCTGAGTCGCGCCTTAGGTTGGGGCTGCTGTTTAACTTGCGTCAACCTGCAACTGTCAGCAATTGATGTACGTGTTGTTGGAGTGGCGCGGGCGCTCGAAATGTTAAATATACTCGTACATATAGCCGTAGCAAGAAGAGTAGAAATAAAGCAATAACAGCAACAACACCCGGCAGAGCCGCAGAAAGAGCGCGGTTCAATTTTCCACTCAAATGGGCCAACGCTGCGTATGACACATGTCGATTGCAGTGCTCTCTATTGGCCAGCATCAGAGTATCAGGAATCAACCCCAGCATCCGCCCCACTCGCCCCTTACCCTAAGCAACGTCTCATTGACTCGATTTGAATGAATGACTGACTGACTGGCTGGATGACTGACTGACTGAGTGGATGGGATGGCTGGTTGACTGACTTTTGGGGTTGCCTGCTTGCCTGATTGCTTGATTGATGCATTGAGCGTTTGATTGATTGATTCTTTGTGGCGCTGATTGCTTATATATGTTAAATTTATGCAGCTGCTGCGCTGCTCGCCATAATTTGCATTCACATTATGGCAATTTGTGATTGGTAAGAGACTGAGTTTCCCCACATTAGGATGAAAATCATAAATTAGAAATACTATATAGTCTATGTATGTATAAATATAGATACATTTTCACGCACTTTTTGTGAAAAGCTAAATTAGAGCTGGTTGTTCCTTATGTTACCAAATGCAGCATTCGAGAATTAGCCAAAAATATTGTTAACTTTCTGACTATTTATTGATCAGTATCGAACCCTGCTGCGGGTGGGCTCTCCAGGCAACATTAAAATAGGCATGTTAAGGGATCGATTAAACTATCTTTTTATTTTGCTTTTTAAATCATTTTTTAATAGTTTAATATTATTTATGATGAAATGATCGTAGCCGTGAAAACCACTTCTGGCTTCTTTTTTAAATCAGAAGCTCTATCAATTGAGTAGAACCTTTATATAAAGTTAATATTTAAAAGAATGAGGCTCTTCCTACTTAGATCATTGAGTACAGAAACGTACGATATAAAGCGACAAAAGCAGCTTTCAGCCGAAATCTAACTCAGCATTTAGCTTTCTATAACAACTAGAAGAATTCAAAATCTAAATTCCATGTCAGTTCGAGCCTCAGACTAAAAACTGCTGAAATACACCAAATTCTCTAGTGATATACAATAAATTAAAAACAAAACTCAACTGATTAGGTTCAGTATATACATATATGCAAATGTACATATAGTACTTATTATTGCGTTCGCTGATTCGAGTTCCAATCGTAGGTGAGGTTACATTAATTATGATTCCCACACACAGTGGTTTCAATGCGAAAACCAAATCGAAAACTCAATAAAACCAAATTAAAATGGACGCAGAGTACCTACATACATATGTATGTATTTATGTAAACACAAACATATAAATATATACATATGTAAGTATATATAGTATAAATATATATGCAAAAACACACAGATACGGAAATAAAAAATATGTATGTATATTGTTGATGCACTTACATTTGCATAATTTTGTGAGCGCGGCATCGGTGGTGGTAGCTGTTGTGAATTCGGGAGCCCACGCATGTGGGTTCCGCCCATGCCGCCGCCGCCTCCGCCACCACCCGCACCAGCGGGTCCAGCTTGCTGATGTGGCGGCGGAGCTGGGCTATAGCGTGGATGCATTTCAATGTATTTGCTCTTTTAGTGTCTGGCCAAACAAAATTCGAATTGTTATACAATTTGACGTGCGATTCAACTGCAAGCAGAGAACAATTAAAAGAAAAATTATAAAATTAAAATTAAACACAAGGTATATGCGCAATTTTGATAAGAAAACGTGTGCGATTAGAGAAAGTGGGTAATAAAAAAAAAAAAAACAACATTAAAGGTGGTGACGCCTAAATGTCAAAAGTTAGATGGGTTTGTGTTTTGTATAACAGCCGCAGCGCCAGTTTACAGTCTACCGTTAACAGCAGTCTGTTATTAACAGTAGCAGCGGTAATAGGCGAGCTGCTTCATGGAAAATAAATTAACACATTTCGCATTATAGCATTTTAAAATATATATTTTATAATTTATGTGCATTTTTTTTATGTCTACCTCTAATTTTATCTAAAAATGATTAATGAAGGCCAGAGGTTTATTTCGTTGGGCAACACAAATTAAACTACTACTTTATGACAACAGTTCAGCTATTATTCAAAGGGTTTTAAAAATAGTAAATAATATTAATAAATGATGAACAGCATATTTAAAATATTTTTGTGGCAGAAGCTATCAACAACAATATTTGTAATCATATCGTTCTTTAATCATAAATTTTTATTGATAAGTAGCTATATGACGATCTCTATATCATATAGTCATGGTCTCGATCCGCCAAAAAGACGAGTCACCCACTCAATAGCTCTAAATCATTGGAAGGAGGTAACAGACAGACTTTTTGTACACCACGAACTAATAAAATTCTAATTCTATAATTGACTACCTTTACCGCGAATCTAAGTACTATTCCTCAAAACGTACTGTCAGTCTACTGCACTTTTCAACGCTCCACCACAACACTGCACACACATCTAAATTTTGCTATTTTTCATTCGGTAATGTGTTGTTGGAAGGGGGTGTACAGGGAGCTTTTCGACCGTGCGTTCAGATCATTTGCTGTTTGTCTAATTTGTAATTAATAGCGCCGCCGGCTCCGACACTTGCGCCTGTTTGTTTGTCCAACCGTCCGCGTGTCTGTTTTGTCTGCTTGTTCGTACCACTTTTAGACGCTACTTTGTTGCATTGCTTATGACTTTGTAGTTGTTGTAACCTGGCGTGTGAGTAACGCGCGCGTTTTATTTTAGCTGTTGCATTTGCAGCTCATATTGTGGCACTTGCATGCATGTCGCTTAACAGACAGTTGCACGTAGACTTTATAAATAGCACACAGCCAAGTTTTATTTTTACGGGCAGACTCACACACACACACTTACACATGCGAATTTAAATGGCTAGACGACGAGTAATGCAAATAAAATATTTTTGTGTGCTTGGGATTACAAACTTTCTGGCAAACTTTCTAATTATTTTTGATTTTTGCTTTATTATTAATTGTTGCTTACACAACGTACTCTGTTATTCGTGGCTGTGTTGTTGTTAGCACTATTGTTGTTGTTCCTGCTGGGGTTATTAGAATAATTGCAGCTGCGAAAGGGGACAATGACAGCTGTAGCTGACTTGAATCGTACAAACACCGAGAGAGTGCGTGAGAGCACAACTGGCGCTCTGCGAGAGCGCACCGGCAAAAAACACGCAAAAGAAAATGGGGAGAGACGCACAACAAGTGAGTACAGAGCGAAAGCAGCGGCAGAGACAATGGCATGATGTTGATAACAGTTAAAAACGCAGCCCAAATTACAGCACATTGCACAATACGAAGGGTATTCTAAAAATAATTTAGAGAATCGATTTGAACTAAGTTTTGGTACTTAAAGAAAAAAAAAAAAATGTTTGCAGAACATGCGACAGTAATTAATAGAAATTTTTATTTCTGTAATGATATTTAAAGAGTAAAACAATAATAATAATTAAAAAGGAAAATCCGAATACAACTCATAATCAGTCGTAGAACAATATGTCTCTGACGTGGTTTTGTTTTAACAGTTTGTGAGCTAGATTTTGTTCGCTTTATTGCAGATTTTGTTTAAAGCAGCTGTAACTTTTAATGCAAAATTGAATACCCTTAATGACATCAACAAATTAGCAGCTGTTTTAAATCCCCACCACAGCAACAATTTTAATTTTAGGTGCATTCTGTGCCAACAAGTTTGCTCGTGTATACTGCGCTTATTTTAAGAGCATACTACTTGTAGTTGTTGTTGTTGCCTACGCTGCTGCTGTTGCTTGCTACCTTTTTATTGTTTTTATGCTGTCTCTCCTGCTTCGCTCATTCCCCAGTGTTATACGGGCTACGTTTTTTTATTGCTATTTGGCCGCGCACACTACATGAAAACATTTGCCATTGCTTCTTACTACTATTTTATGCAATTTTGAATTGGCACCTACGTTTATTTTTTCCTTGCTTTCGCAAAAATATTTTCTATATTGTTCGAGGCGGCGAGTGCATTGACATGCGATGAAGATGACGACGGCGACTGCGACGTTGACAGCGACGACAGCAACAATTCGCTTTCAATTAGTTAAAACCTGTGAAAATTGTTACGACAGAGGCGGCGGCAACGGCCGTGGAGTTCAGCGCCTTTTCGTGTATTTGTTCGCCTATTGTTGTTGTTATTTGTATATGTATTTGCCTTGGTCTATTGGAAATTCGCAATGCACTGTAGCAGGTTGTCGGGGCAGGGGGTCGTCGTTTGGTTGCACGCTGATTACGAGATTGAGATTTTAAATTCCGCGACTACTCACGCACGCACGAACACACTCACACTAATTTACACACTCACGCACCCGCACTTGACTTGTTTTGTGTTTGAAATTGTATTTATACAGACTATTTTGTTTAACAATTGCATTGATTTGGTTTTGTTCCCTAAAACGTATTATTTATGCAAAAATTACAACGACAAAAACTTTGCGCAGCAAGCAAAGGCGAAGCGCAACACACAGAAACGATAACAAAACGACGAGAACGAATTGTGATGTGTGAAGAAGAGGTGGATGAAGAAGCAAAGCAAACTGATGGAGAGAGAGCGTGAGAGTCAAAGATTGACAGCGGAAGAGAGTAGCTCAGCTGGCCAGAACAAACGCACGTCGAGTGTGCGAATTTATTGTTGTTTTGCTCTCTCGCTCTCTCTTAATACTGGCAGCGTAAATTGAGCACTTGGTACCCGGCTAATTTTTCTTACACTCCCGTTTAGTTATTTATTGTTTAAACTGGCACTGGTAAAAATAGAATTAAATACAGATATTTTAATGGGTAGCAATATACATTAAATTGATTTGATTAAAAAGCTCAAACAAAAATTAAGTGCAATTGTTTGTTGGCTGCGTGCTATAGCAGCGAGCTTTTTATGTACATACATACATGCATATGCACATTTTTAAATGCTGGCGCGTAAATCAGCTGTTAACAGCATGTCAAGCAGTGATTTGGAGTGGGATTCACGATTGACTACATATGAAATTTTAAATGAAGGTATCATTTACTTGTATTTTAATTTATTTTTTTGTCGTTTTCATATAACTACAAATTTAAATATTTTTGGGTCAAGACACCTGCTTAACACTTGCTTGTCGTATAAAAACAATCGACAAATACATAAACAAATTCGTAGTGGATAAATACAAATTTAAATCTGAATTCTTGAAGGTCAAAAGCTCGAAGAAATAAAAATAGATTAGCATGGCTAGAAACGTATCATCCTTTTATATGTATATATGTATATATATATATATATGGTGATACATATCCGTTGATGATGGTGAAGTTTAGTACATTTAGCTTGCTTATCTTTTATTATTTTAATTACAGCTTGAGAGTCTGTTTATTAAGTTAAATAATATTCCTATAAAAAAATTCAAATAAACGTTTAAAAATGGCCTTTATTTTAAATAATTATATAAAGTATTGCTGAGTAAGGATTTAAAATAATGTAAATTTTCCCTATTATGCTATCATCTCCTCGGAAGCTATCGCATTTTATTGTCAATTTTAAACTGAATATTTACCCTCATTATTCTTCAATTTTGCATGAAAAGCAAAACTATACACAGCTTTTGTTTAAACTCGATTTAAGCAGCCCGTAAACTAGGAATGGGAGTACACATGTATTCCAAGAGTAATCTGAATAAACTAGCTTCAAAGTCTTGGCTAACTCGTAATTCTACTTTATTATGCATTTTGTGCCGCACTTTCATTGCCGCCTTGGTGCCCATTACGTAAGTGTTGTAATAAAAAAAGAAGCAGGCATCCCTGCTGACTGCCCACCTCCCCCACTTCCACCCAAGAACCGCAACAGTTGAGTGGGCGATTCAGGCATTGGTGGTTGTTGCTGCGACGGCTCACGACATTTTGATATATTTAAATAAAATTAATATTCTCAACAAGTGCGCGACATAAAAGTGCGCCCACACGCTCATACATTATACGGCTCCGTGGTGTGGGCTTGTCGGCCCAGATCCTCCGCTTCCTTGTCACACGAGCCCTGCCCATGCCCCTTGACTTTGGCACATAACAAAGGACTAAAAGACTAAACAAATGATGCATGACGACAACAAATACAAATAAAAAAAACAACGTACGAAAAAATGACGCAGGATAGAAGTGAGAAGAAAGCAATACACAAACGCACACACGCACACACACACCCGCACACATTGACATACAAAAGCGTGTATGTGGGAGACATATGCCTACAACAATAAATAACAAGGACAACAGCTAAAGGAAGCGTCATCCAAAATTTGAGGAATGAGGAAAATAAGAAAAATTGAAGCTGCAAAATAAAAAGCAACAGCAAATACACCAAATACAAACAAAACGAAACGAAAAGAGGACGCATTGACAAAATGAACAAACGAATGACACGAAATGGAACGCAAAAACATGCAAAGAATTTAAATTTATCTAAAATATGCAAATTTAATGACACTATCTTGATATGCAAATACACACATACACACGCACTCACACCAAAAAGCAGCCCTGCAACAACAACAACAACTCTAGTCAAAAAAGAATGGCGACACAACACACACACACAGGCACAAAATCAAGCGAGAAATCAAAAATGCCAATACACGCACAAACACACAGGCAGACAGACACACACACAACAAACACTTTCGCTAAAACGCATGAAAAATAACATATAACGGTTTGTATGCAACGTTGCCCAGAGTTGAGGGGCGTGGCAGGAGTTGGCAGTTGGCGGCCGACATTTGCTGTGCGGCCAAAATAACGACGCGTTGGTATTTTCATTAAGTTTGGCACCATTTTTTTTTCGAATTCTTCTCTTTTCGTGCACCCCATACACTGAGAGAATTTTTGTGATAAAATCCCAATTGGTAAAAAGTGAGATAAAAACCTTGTTCTTAATATTTAAAATAAATATTAATTTCACGATCAATAATAACATACACTGACGTACATTTTGTGATAAAAACACAACTGCTGAAAAATGAGACAAAAACTTTGCTCTTAATATTTAAAATAAATATTAATTTCACGTTCAATAATAACAATGTTAAGATTTATGAGACAAAAACAATTTTTCTTGGTTAATATAAATACATATGACATGCTTGGAGTCAGTCCCCGAATATAGTGTTATCAGAGACGTAAATAGACCGATAAACTAAAATTTTAAAGATACAATTTCCAAATAAAAAGGTAGGCTTATCAGAGAAGGGAAACTTAGAATTAATTAGAACTTAATTCCTTAAAGATTCCGAAGATAGCTAAAAATTTCGGCTTCTAGAAAGGAAGAGAGAGTACGGTTGAGACCAAATGGAAATGATTTTTATAAATTAAACATAAAGCCTTGAAAGGATTCTCCAATTCACAATCATTATTAATTAATGATTTATAGCTATAATAAGTATTAAATGAAATATTGTTTTCTAGAACCTCTATAATTACATCTGTAGGATGTATAATCGAACCACTTATCTGGTGTCTGATATTTAGTTTACTTATTTGACTTAGTATGTATATGTGTTTTTGTTTTCTCAGTGTATTGCGTTGCAGCTTTTCGTTTTTCTTAAAGGATGTGCCGTGCTATTCTGACAGGGGCACGAGCACATTCTTGATGCAGTGGCTGAGGCGTTGAGTGAGGGCCCTTTTCGTACGTGACCGTAAGCAATTCACGGTTTGAGGCACGCGATTCGAGGCGGTGAATAGTGGAATAGTCGATGGGGCAAGGGGGGCATTTCGCCTAGTTGGGCTGGTTGAGCTGACTGCGTAATCGCATCAAGAAAGTGAAATGTCAGCTGTTTCTCGCCGCGTTGCAGCATTTCATCATTTTTAGCAGCCATGAAGGAGGCAGCAACTATGGAAAAGTCAGCGGAAAGATGGAGGGACGCTTCTTGCCCTCACGACGATGGCATGCGACTGTCAGGAATGCGGGCTAGTTAAAAAAATAGTTTTCTAAGCGGAAGAATGCACATTGTGTGGGTCACTGCGTGGACACGGGCGCGTGTTGGATTGCACACTCCATGGGAGATTTATGGCTCTATATACCAAGGAGTAGGTGTAAGGTCTAAATATAGGGAGGTCAGCCAGCTCACACCTTCTAACTTGATATTGCTTGCAAATATTTTTTAAAGAAGCATAGCTTAGATTATAAATTTTAAATAAACATTACTCATACGCCCCATTGGGAAATATGGTGCTCATGAATAATACAAAAATTGCTGTGAAATGCTATTAAATTAACTATTAACTACATGGGCTTGTTATCGGACCGTGGTTGATTGGATTGGATTGTTCGCCTTCAAAATATAGAACTTGGTATGCGACTAAATAAATTTGTGTTTAAAAACCGATTCAGAATTTTTTCATATTGCTCGCAAAAGTAGTACAGAAGTAGTATAAAGCAGAGTGAAAATTGTATAGGAATCTTTAAAGTGCCTTCGAAATTTTATGAAGACTCTAGAATTTATTGAAGAACTAAATAGAAATTTATAAAAATGTTCACACACTTAGCGAAGTGTGCATAAAATATTATGTAGAATTCTATAGAGAGTTGGCGATGAAATTAACTCAAAATGAAAAGAAAAATGGCGTTACCTGCTAATTTTTTATTTAATTTAAAATCTACAACAAATTTTAAAATTAAATTCTAATGACTCCATACTGAAGAGAAAATGGCCATCACAGACATTCTGTTATCATTAAAATATAAGGTTATTGCGTGGAATTTGTATGCATGTTCAATTCTTATTTGGTAGTTAGTTAATGCGTCTTGAGTCATAATTGAAATAATTAATCGTTCAGTTTATTTAACAAATTTAATGATTGTCCACGATGGACAGTTTTAAATAAAAACAGTCTACTGATACCCAAAAAAATAAAGTGCCTTGAATCTTACAAAATACAAGATTCGGTTTCGAAACAGAAATTGTTGGATGTGAGAAGGCTTTACTTTTAAGATCATTAGAAAGCTGAAGATTGTCAGCGACGGATTGGGAAATATATGCCAGCTTAGAAGAAGACAAATATTGTAGACAACCTTTAAAAAGGAGATAGTACTGGTCGACTTTTAAAAAGAAGCATACTAACTGAAGCATGTAAATATTTCATTTAATTAAAAATATACAAATATGTATGTATCTTCCTTCTTACTGGCAACAACAATTGTTGTTAAGAATTTTGATTCGATTCAATAATCAATAATTGCTACTCATGTTAAATAAACGCTTTTCTGGCTTTTTGCAGTCAAAGGGAAAAATTTTAATTCACATTAATTGGTGAATTAAATTGAAATTACATATCAGGAACTTTAAATAAATGGCATATTATTTGAAGTGCTTTAAATGATTATTTCCATAATGTGAGGGCAGTCTCACATGACAACCAATTGGCAAAGCTATAATTATTTCGTTTCAAGGAAAACAATCATGTAAGCAATATCGATTTAAAAGGAATACTCTTTTACTTCCGCATTGCTGCCCCCCCCCTCCCCTCCCCTCCATTCCATTGTGCACAATTGCACTTGCATGTCATCGTTACACAAAATTAATTTATATAAAATGACATTGATTTCATATGAATTTTGATGTTTCATATGCCAATGACTTCCACAACATTTCCCGCCCGCATTTACGCGTAATTACCTCAACAGGCAGCGAATGGCGACAATGATGGTGGGGCAGATATGGAGCTGAAGTGAAGCCAAAGTGGCTTTGGCGTGTGGGTGCTGCTGTTGTTGGTGGGGTTTTTGTCCTTGCTTCTGCCAAGACAGAGACGCAGACGATGGCGAGAGCGAAGACAACGAAGACAACGAAGACATCGTTAAATTAAATCTATTGTCGACGCATTCAATGTGCATATAAATCATTTATGGCTTTTCATGCGACGAAAGAAATTGCTCGACATACACACACACACACGCACACACGCACACACACACACACACAAGTATGCACCCACACAACCGCATATTTATACACACACACACATACATACGCGGCGCAAAATGTAGACATTACAACAATTTATTATTTAATTATCTATGCCGCCAAATTTTCATCCGCCACCACAGCCGCAGAAATCTGCGTCGAGACTGCAAAGAACCCACAGAAAAGACATTAGAGTGCGCGCCAAAGTACACACACACACACACACACACACACACACAGAGAGAGAATTGTACTATATGTAGAAGGCCGAAGCAGAGTCTCACGTTCAGTATTTCATAAAATTTGATTACAGTGAATGCGTAAAGTTTACGACCAAGTAAAGGGAATTAACTCGAAGTGGCAACGTGTGTGTGTGCGAGTGTGCGTGTATGTGTATGTGAACATTTCTATAGAAGCCTTGTAGCATCGCAAGCACTAGTTCCGAACCGCAAAGAGGAATACTTAAAAGTACCCAAGCAGAAGTGAATCTCACACTTTCTTTAGGTAATGAGCTTAAAGAACAAGTTCCAGCGAGTCCACTCTGTTCATGTAGGGCTCATCCCATGAAGGGATTCCACTTTGTATTCCAGCGGCTGACTTCCCTGAAGACTAATAGGCTCTAGCTGGTATTGCTCTGTATTCCCCTAGCTGCGATGGTAAAGATGCTACGGAAAAAAACTCATATAGTGTGTTCCTCATAATGCTGTATACACTTCCCTCCAAATGGAATACTCGTCTACTACATATACTAGTATTTGGAGAACAGTAACTGCTTTAATCCAGTGCTTAGGTTGACAATTTCATGTTCATTTCAGGTACTGCTGGGTTCAAGTAAATGTGGGGTGGGTAGGCAACCACATATGGCTGCAATCGCCCACTCTAGCTCATTTGTGTGCGTGTCTGTTGTTGCTATCCTGGGAATAAGACAGCATCCTCTTTCCCAGCCACATAGTAATGGGCGCGCCTGACATAATAATCCATTAGGCGCGTGAAATTTCACTTTGGTTGAAATGTTTGAACCGCCTTTTGCCTTCAACTGAACATAATTTTGGTATTATGGCAAAAATTACGCTGATTATTATGAGTTCTGTAGGATATTCGCATTTGCAGCACCCACACACACACACACTCACACACACAATGAAATCATAACTAATTTTATAGCACACTCAGACAGCTTTTATGGAAAGCAATTCACTATGGTCTGGCATCGTCTTTAATATTAATTTTTAAAAAACTGTTGCGCTTTTTCGAGCAGTTTGTCTAGCCAGTGATTGATGGCTGTTCGGTCTCGGCCCGAGTCTCAGCACAAATGTTACCACAACATGCAATCTTACAGTTTTTGTTTATTATAAAATTCTTACTAAAATTGTGAGCAGCTTCATTTTAAGTTTCCCAGTTTCGAAGTTTGCTCAAATCAGAGTCTTGGATGAGTGATTGGTCTTGGAACGTGACGTAATGTAATTGGCTTATATATGCATATAGTATACGTACAATATTTGCTGAGTGGACTACACTTTTAAAAGACTATTTTAATATTTAATAGTGATATAATTTAATTATATTGAATTCATTTTACATATATACTATTGTCTTCTATTAACATTCGGAAGAAACGCAACTCCGTGCTTCGATTAGTGAAGCATTTAGCTGATTCTTTTTGAATTTTATATCTCTGAAGGGCTTATAACACTCGCTTGTCCGTTTGAAGCTTTTAGACTAACGAGCCGACTAGAAATTCATGACATATCTTAGTCACAATCTGCCTTTTTAAAAGCGGATTCTATAAATTCTATAAACTTATATAATAAGGTTTATCTTTGGTCTCAGATTTGATGGTATGTTTACTTAGGATAAGGATAATGTTAGCTTACTCTTATAATAAAAACCAATGGAATTCCGTAAATGTATAAATGTTTACTGTTAGTTTCTTCTATTTTTGACATATTTATCAAACTGGATCAGTGAAACGCAACTTATCATCAAATTAAAACCAAACAAATCGCGTAAAGTATTTGAATTAAACAAACACAAGTTAAAGGCTGTCTTGATGCTTCATTTTTCCGAATATTATAATATATATATATATCAATGTTAACCAATTTGGATCAAATTCAAGAGACTAAGAATCATTACTGAAGCTTCCTGGTACATTTGCAACCCTTTTTGCGACCTTAACATACAAGCAGTAATAACTGAAGTACCTGATCTAAGAGCCGTGTAATCAACATCCTCCTACAATTAACATAAGATCGTTTAACATTATATTTGAAAACTCTTATTTGTTTGTTAAACTCACAATAAAAATATGTATAAAAAATAAAATAAATAATTTTAAAAAAATATTCAAATACTCATAGAGTTGAGTTTCTCAAAAATGACACCAAAAAACATTTGTATTATTCATTTTGGCATAATGTATCGCTATCGTTCATTATAATTTCTTAATATTTTGAATGAAAAATATTGAACATAAATATATCAGCGACATCCGCTTAATATCCAATTGAATACCAAAAAATTTATTCGTATGTGGACTACATTAATTAGTTAAAATAATGAAAATTAAGTCTTCTTTCAATACTGTGCCTATGAGTGCTCGATCATTGCCAGCCTATGAAGATAAATATGTGAACATTTTAAGAAGCACATTTCAACTTTTCTGTCATAAATAGTGCACAATCGCAAAAGTATTATTCAAAAGCATTTGTATTCGCTGGACTGGTCGGTTAGGCTTTCAACAAAAGCAACGGCCACACACAATAATTGTCGCGATTTCGTTTCCATTTTCGATCGCTGCCATAATAAATAAAATTCCAAAGCTGACCCATTTCAAATTTATCGAGAGCAACATATACGAGTACGAGTGTGTACAGCGTCAATTGTTGGCTCTCGTACAGCAGCAATCAAAACGCCCATCTAATTACTAGCTCCGCCCATGGCCACACCCGTCTACCCATCTACCCTCGTCCCCATTGGAGCGCATCTGGTTCAGCAGCCCCCTTTTGCGCAAATGATGCTTATTGAAAGTAATGGCATGTGTTGACCTTTTGAAAATGACCCCAAAATAGATTATGCTGTTGTAACAACACAAAATCCGACCAGCCTCAATAGCGCCACCCCAACCCCCGTCCCCAGCCACGTCCTTCCCATCATCCTACCCGGCTGTTGCAACATGGCGCCTACTATATATGTACGTATGCGAGCATAAATTGCAGTTCTAATTTCCGGTTTCTGTTTCAAATGTCGCTCGATTCGCTGGCATTTCAGTCGCGCCCCCACATCCTTATATCCTCTTCTTCCACCACCAATCGAAACTTTTGCAGCAAGCGTTGGCTTAACATTCCTCGCACATCCTTCTTCCTCTGCTTCGTCGACTCATTGGCAGCGCCTTCGTCTGCTGAATTGTACGTAAAAAATCTGCCCAGCAGCAAACTCCAAGCTAAACGTTGCACAAAATTGTGCAATTCATTTAATATAGAATATTGTTGTTGCTACACACACACACACGTCGCTGGGTAACGAATGTACATCGGCCTCTTAAGTAGCAAAAGTTTCAATTTGTTGGCCTCATGTTCAAAATTTGTAGCGCTGCCTGAGCAACTGTTGTTGTTGTTGTTGTTATTGTGCTTCTTGTTGTTGCTGCTGCAACTGTAGTTCATATATATTTAACCGCCTAAATACTGTTTGGCAGTTACAGTTGCTTTTCTTGGTGTTGTTGTTGCTATTGTTGCATTTCGTAGTTGTTATCGGCAGCAACCAAATGGCGGAAAATGCAGCCAACATACACAGAAAATGAACTCACCGTCGACATTGCTGTTGATTACACTGAGAGAAAACAAGTATAAGCAAGACTTACTCACAAGTAATACACCATTTCCAAAAGGACACGTATACTTTAAAGTACACGTACTTGTATGTACAGACACTCTTTATTAAAGAGTGAAAATAATTGCCTTTCATAAAAAGGTGGACACCTAAGTTTAATTAAATGACTTCATATAGTTTTTCTTTTCTAATTTGTGACGAAGATAAATCATTTATTCACTCTTTGTATTTATGTCTATTTAAACATTTCATCCTTCTCTTCGTTTCTTTGTAATTTAAATCAATTCTAATCATTGATATACATTCAGAAAATTAAACATGAATCGAAGTAGGAACAACTCAACAGGAAGTGATGGATGGAAATATAAATGAAATAACAAAATTTTGGACATTTTAAGATTTGCATTTTGTTGTTGTTATTTTCTGAATGAGCTTATATGAATAATAATATGTTCCTTTTTTTTACAGTATTCAACATAATATGCCGAATGCAGTTGTGTAGCCTCTGTGTTGCAATTGTTATCGAACGAAAATTTCAGTTAGTTGAATTACAAGGCTGCGCATTTTGTGAACAACATCAAATTAAAATGACGTTGTTGCTGTATTGTTGTAGCTTTCTCTCTGCATCTATCATGCTGTGCATTATTTATTTTTGCACATTTTAAGCGTTTCTGTTATTGTTGTTGTTTCTGTTCTTGTGTTCAAATAATTTATATTTAATGTGCGCGCTAATTGCAGCGATTCGTAATGTGCACTGAGTTGATAATGAAATGTTTGCTGCATACTTTCGGGCGCACATAAACTTTTAAACATAATGGCCTATAAACATATTACATAATACGTAATTAAATATGCCTGATTGTTTGGCACATTTGAGAATACCGCCTATTTCAGCATTACATGAGCTATATTATATACTTATTTCCTGAATTAATAACAAATTTAGTTAAATATGTATTTTATACTCTGTACTCAAAGGTATGTTAGGTTTAAGCAAATATACGAGCCCTAAACATTATTAATTGGTACGGCTACGTTTTTTTTAGATAGCGCAACTCTTAATGACTTTTATATTTCTTTTTAGATGATTATTTTAGGTATAAGCCCAATAGAAAACTTATGGATAATCATTAAAATGAAGCTGAGAAATGTTCCACAACGTGCTCTGTCTGGATTCAAATAAAAATTTCAGAAAATGTTGGACTTTATTAATTAATTTACTGCTATTAAAAATAAAAAGGATGATACTCAGTTTTAATTAGTAAATATTGTTGCCGTACCAATTAATAACGGTCAAAAATATTTCGTGTATTGTGAAGTTGTCCTGTTTAAATTGTTTTTTTTTTGCATTATTGTTATGTGAAACGTGTGCATGTTTTGATATAAAATTAAAGGCAATTCAATGATTCAATTAATAGAGGCTAGGGCTCGTATGTCACAAGCAGAAGAAAGCATAGATCAAACTTGGAATGTAGACTCTCCTAGTCTTAGAAATTTATCAATACTTTTTCTCGATTCCCTACCAACCTAAACTAATACAAAATTTCTCTATAATTCTATATTTCTATGTTTGCTAGTGAAATGCAAAAAATTACTGCATGACTTGTAAGCTTTAAGTAATTATAAAAGAAGTTCTACTATTTTATTTTATTTTATTAAATAACTCAACAAATTGTGCTGTCGATGCAGATTATTCAACGATGTTCTATATTAATTTAAAGTATAGATATAGAAAAATATTATGTTTTATTTTAATCCCTAAAAAAAGAAATCCTCAAAAATAACTATACAATAATGTCTATTAATTTTATTTCCCATTTGGGCAGCTACTTCCTGATTCACAGCTAACAACTACAAAAAAAGAGTAAGTAGAGGAGAAAACTTCATTCTACTTAGATGATGCATGGAGCAGAAAAGGAGAAAGGAAAATCTCCAAACCGTTGGAAAATGTGATTACCGGTCCGACAAAAGCTTTTCAATTAATATATAGTTTCCGAAGGCTCTGTCTGGGTGAACCATTAGTTGTCTTCATTACATACTAGTACTAACTCATTTTTTAAAATATGTTTACTTAAAAATGTTTCGAAACTTGTCAATTCTTTCACAAAATATTTACCACTCCATTATCCATTGTAAATATATTTTTAAGATAAATAAAGCAGCTTATATATTTTGAATATCTCTCAACTGAATGTTAATTGAATAATAAATGTTATTGACAGTTTCGTCAAATGCAATTGTTGGACTGACATTGGAATTGACAAGCCATTATGTTGCTCTTTAAAACTCTTGAATTTCTCTGCTCTCAAGCCTTTTCTTGAACGACCAACTCGACCACATGCCGACATTCTAGACCCAAATTGACAACTGCACAGAATAAACCACTGACAAAGCCGACAACTAAATGGTCAGGGAATACACAGCTTACTTGATTATTGTTGTCGTCGTCGTCGCTTTTGTTGTTGCTGTTGTAGGCCCTCAGCAGCTGGCTTTGAATTACAGACACGAATGTCCTGTCAAAAATACTTAACACCAAAGTAGCTGGCGAATATGTGTTAGTATTAGTGTGTGTGTGTGTGTGTGCGTGTGTTTGTTAGTTTATCCTGAGGGAGCACGAGCGGATTGTAAATGACAGCTGTAAATAAGCAGAGGACAAAATATGGTGGGGTAAATTGCGTTAGTCAGTGAGGTCAGTGAGTCAGGGACACAGACCGGCACAGACAAGCAAACAGGCAGACAAGCGCACCCCCTGATGCTGCAGTCATTATACATATAAATATATATGTATATATATAGATATCTGTACGTGTAAAAGCTCGAAGTTGTTGCTTCCCTGGCAGCCCACAACGCTTGACACAGTTGCCTCTCGCTTTAAACTGTTGTTATTTATTGCGGATTGGTACATTGATGCTTGAGACGGGACGGGACGGGACGGGACGGGACCGTCTCCTCAGCTCTCATCTTCATCCCGACATTCGGCTCTGCTCCTTCTTGGCCGCATTATTATTTGAAGAATTTTTTCTTCTCACTGGTTTTTTTTTTTTTTTTTTTGTTTGGCATGGCACATTTGGTGCCCAACCAAGCGCGCGCATAAACTTAAACGTCTTATTATCGAGTTGCGCGGTCCTGGTGGTCCGCAGGACCTGCTGCTATTCGGCGCAAGGTGAATGGCGAACCGGCAATGTCCTGTGGCGCGTGATAAACGCATTGGCTGCCGTGCTGCCCTTAAACATGCCTAACTGGTGGCGCTCTTTCAATCTCAGTACCAGATTCAAGTGGCCGCTCCACTCCCTGACTGCCACCCTTTTGATGGCATTGCGTTTTTTGATAAATTTAATAAATCATTCGATTGTTTGCGCTGCCATCATCATCCCCAGGGCAAAATGCAATCGTTTGTATATAATAGATGGCATTTTATTTATGGCTTAGCCAACGGCAACAACAACACTAACAGCAAAGGCAACAACTTCGACTTCATTGAAGCTGCTCGCTAATGAATGCTTATTAATAATGCGATTAAGCTTAATCGTGAGCATTGATTTTGCCTAAATTGCCGGCATTTGTTTTGAGAAGGCAGCCAAACTTGCGCATGAGCTCACATTTTATGCTTCTTACAAGACAACTTAACCCTTTAAGGTCTGTTCAAGTAGGAATTTAATTTCCTGAATATTTAATAAAGAATTCATTTAGAAATTGATGATTAATTTTGTAGGTATGTATTAGAAAATATCTCTTTACACTTGTTTAAGAGATTGTGAATGTAATACAAATGGTTTTAAGTGAATAACAAAATTTGAAAAGGGATTGAGTTTTTTATGAATTGGGGCTATAAATATAAATAAAACAAAACTGTCCCTTAAGGTGTGATAGAAATCGAATCGTTTGGCTCATTACATACTAAGCTTTGGGAATTGAAATGGGCTGCTCTGGCTTTTTTCGCAGAAAGGTAATTTGCCTGAACTATGCTGCAATTGCCAAAACCTAGCCAATGTTTACCCACGTCGATGTTTCGGGAAGGACATCGATGTTTCGAATGTGTCAAGACTCTACTGGCGAATTTTCAAAAAATATTTATGAATTCCTAAACATAGTGTTAATGAATTTCATGTTAATTTGTCAACGTATTCATAAGCTTAATGTTTCTTATTATTCTTATCTTATTCTCATCCTTCCTCAGGTTATCTTTCCTCCTCAATCGAGTTAAATTTTTGCAATCTACATACAATAAGATATTAATTTATATATATATAATTTTTATAAATTACAAAACATCGACGATATATCGATGATGTCTCGTCCAGCACTTATACACGCTCTGCGGTGCTTAATCAATGGATGGACATTGATGGGTTAACGCTTGGCAACTCTTTCGTTTGGTCTAGGCGCGTTAATTCAATTTGGGGGCGTAGCAAAACAAAAAAGTTGATAAAATAACAAAAACTACACAATGACATTGACGACTCAAGCTGCCATCATTGTTGGACCAAGCACTAGAAATAAGCCGTCGTCACAAATGCCGCAATGTTGTCTTTACGGATTGGCAAGGGTTTTAGGCAGTTATCTTAGCTGCGCGCAGGCAAAAGACATTTCGCCTGTTCTCACAGCTGTTCACGCGGTTTAGAACTCGTTAGCAGGCCACTGCGACTGCGACTGTAACTGTGATTGCGAGTGCGGGACTGGTTTATGAAACATTTGCGCCTGTTGTGGCAATCTGAAGTCATTCTGTGCGTTGCGGCTCGGACTTGAGAGAGATAATAGAAGTACGACCACAAATATTGCCTATGCCAATGGAGAGAGGGTGCGAGATGGTCGGTGGTTGCGAAAGGGACTGCTCTGTGGCTCGGTGCGAATTATTGCGGTTTGTGGTGCGGGTTCTGTGGCAAAAGGATTAATATTAAAGCAGATTAGATTGTCAAAATGCGACAGCTTGGCGTGTTGGCTTTACAACTACCATGTAATGGCAAAAGTATGTATTATACTCATATATATATACTCATATATATATATATATGTGTGTGGGTATGCATGTATGTATGTATGTGTGGGTGAGCTCTTGCCTATTGGGACAGGCTTATCATAATTGTGACAGCCTCCACAGAAGACCAAGCCAGTTGAGCGAGCACAAGCGCAAGTGGTAAACGATTTGCAATAAATTTCACAGCAATATTTTAAAATATACACCAACATTTAATATTTCAATTTTAAAAAATAATAATAATAATACAAGTAATTGTGCAGTACCTGTATTAAGTATTTAACTAAATAGCAAGCAAATGTGCTTCTGTGTTATTGCATTTTGTGTCTTACAAATTGCGAGTTTTTAAAAATTCTTTCTATGGTTAGCCAATTGGAATAATATTAGGAATTTAGGTTATATGTCAGACGAAAGTAAAAGTAATTATTAATTTATTAATCGACCTTTAGAAAAAAGCTCTTTTTAAACCTAGCAAAACGATTTTCATTTAAAAAACAGGGGAGATTCTCTGCCTACTCGATTGCTGCAGTATCAGGATTTCGGGATTAAGTGACTATCTTAATCCATAAATTTATTTGAGCTCGGACTTTTAGGCGGACGAACTGAAACTGATAATGCTTTAAAATTAGATACACTATGTATATGTATACCACAAAACTCTTTTTCATTCACATTTCTGAGCAACATACATATAATAAAACCCGAATGGAAAACTTAATACAAATGAAAAAGAAAGTGAGATAAATACATTCTCAGTATAAGGTATTTTTAAATCTATTTGAAAACTAAGTATTTACTAATATTAGTAAGCAGATAACGGTTACAAATGTTGATGTACATTTATATTAAGCAAACAACCACAGCGCTACTCGTCCATCTAAGCGGTAGAATCACTTACAATTGCCGAAGGTCACCGAAATAAAACAAATTGAACGACTTTTTTGGTTGTCTGGAATGCATCAGGATGGTGAAAAATATATGGTTAAGAAGTATTTTATAGACAATTATATGTATTTGTTGTTGAAATTATTCGCAGACTTTCTAAGCATGTTAGAATATTATTCAAATAATTAAAGACGTAATAAAACGTTTAGAGAAACTAGTAAAAACCCAACACAAATCTACAGATATTGAATTATGCACTGCCCTATAAACAGTTTCAGAAAAAAAACACTTTTTTTTTTTTAAATCACACCTAACAACTTATTTGCGAGCCGAAATTTTCTTAAATTAAAACACCAGTAATAAAAAGTACCCGCCTCTTTCTGTAAGTAACTTGCGGGACTTTTAATTGTCTTTCCAACTCCAACACCTAAGCCAAGGGGTTCACCCTCTGTACTAATTTGATTTGTGATGAACCTTTTTCCTACCTAAGTTTGACTTGCCTATGACTATGCTCTCAATGGCCATTTCAGGAACTCAACCAACTGTCATCAACATAACAGCGGTCAAAGCGGTTGAAGGACTCTCATAAACAACGACATTTTGGTCACTTAATGTACACACACACACACACACACACAAATTGCTAAAGCGAACTTCTAATTTGTTTCCAGACATTGGGGCCCGCCTGACACTTCTTTTCGCGCCACCTTACCCCATCAACATTTCACACGTTAATTTTTGTTGTGCCCAAGGCGAAATTGTTAATAGCTCAAATGTCTCAATCTTGCGAATCGCATTTTTGGTTGTATTTGGGCGACGCACCAAAGTATGCAATGAAAATTTTACAATTTACGCGTGCAAAAGTTTATGAGCGTGCCTCGAAGCGTCTCGAAGGCATAAAAAACATGATGGCGCCGACACGAACAGCAGCGGCAGGAGTAGCAGCAGCAACAAAAACAACAACAGAGAGTCCACGTAGAGGTGGACGTAGTCGTAGCCGTGGACGTGGACGTTGACAATGACAAGCAATTAATGTTGCGGAAAATTGTGGCGCGAAAAATGTCAACGAAAACTGAAAACAAAAAGGAAGGAACCGAAGCAAGAACAAAACTTTCCTTGTTGGCTAGAAAATCTACTAAACATTTTAAAGTTTATTCGCCTGAGGGCCCAAATATTTCAAAACTAACAATGAACATATCTGCCCAGAAAACATATTCTATAGCGAAAGATGTTTCTCTAAATATGTACAATTTATTTATTTACTATTAAAGTGGTGCTATAGACATTATTTTATGATAAAAAAAATATGAGAAATCATAGCTATCAAACACTTCTAACCTGTTATCTTACAGAACATTGCAAAAAAATGTAATTGATCCAGAGAAAAATGATAAACAACAGAACCTTCAAATAATTTGCTTTAAGTTTCGTTTTACAGCATAGAAATAATATTTTTACTTCTTAAAGAGTTTAGTTTTTTGTAGGATCAATTGATTTTTAAACAAAATTTAGCTTTCAGGAGATATTAAAGAAGAAAGAAAAATAAAAGAAAAATAAAAGAAGAAGAAAGGTCTTAATGCCATACCCTTAATTAGGAAAGAGTTGAAAGAAGGGTACATTTTTTTACAAGAAAATATGCTCGATAGGTAAGTTTTTTTGTAGATATAAACAAAAACCTCTTTTCTCCAATTGATAAGGTATGTGCCATTATTCAAAAATAGACAAAAACCATAAGTCAAGCTGGCAATAGAAACTTTTGCTTATACACAATAGTCGCTTTGAAATCGCGTTTAAGACCTCATCTTCTAATCTGAATGACTTCTAGAACTAACTTTTTGACATTGACGCTTCCGAAATGTTGGCAGGGTGTCCAGGAATGTGTGGGTGTCGGTTTTGAATGTGCGTGCGTGTGTCTGTACAGGTGTTTTTGGGTGTGCCACAATTTATTATGCCGTGTCAAAATCTTTGGTAAAATGCATCAGCAACAGCAGCAACAACAACAACAACAACACCAAAAACAACAATACCCACGACGGCGGAGACGACAAGAAAAAGTTGGAGCTCGAAAAATGTTTTGCGTGGATTTAGGAAGCAAGCAAAAACGGATAACCGAGAGAAATAAAACGTAAGTGGGAAAATATTTCAGCTAAAGTAGCTGCAGCGACGAGTGGAAAATGTCACTTTAGCAGGCATAAGTAAGTTGATGTGTGGGGGAAAACGAGGCGTGATCGGGATGAATAAAGTGACGAGTGTGCGACGAAGTCGCCGGCAACTGTCATCCGGGAAAATGGAAAAGCTGTAGCTACTGTAGCTAATGTTGCTTCTGTTGTTGTTGTTGTTGTTGTTGCGATGAGAAATAGTTGCAGCTGCTGTGACACACACGTTGCAGCATTAAAGGATTACCAAAGCTGCTGCTTTGTATGATGTCTATGTGTATAGAAGTCTGTACATATATATTTGTATGTGTGTGTGTGTGTGAAACAACTTCTTTGAAAGCTAAGTTTTTAATCATTTTTCAGTCAACATAAAAACACATATTTCGTTATTCCTTTCGCCTTGGCATGCTTTATATTTAAGTTTCTCCCTTCGTTACTGTGTGTGCGTGTTTGTTTGTTTATTTGTTGTATGTGAGATGGTCTAATACTTTTGAAGATTAATCACGCGCAGCACAAGAATAAGTTGAATATTTGTAGAAATGGGCGTGGCATTAGGATGAATATTGAAAACTTTAAGTCCCTTTGCGACTTTATCGTACAAAATAAAATATGATTGTGCATATCTGAAGAGATTTTCAATTTATTTTGGAAATACTTTTCTCTACTATTTTGTACGATAATTTGCATTTTTAAAGACATTTTGAGTTGAAGTATACTTTAAGGCTTATGAGTATCACTCATAGTGGGAATGTTGGCATTTACCGTCGACGATGCAATTACAGGAGTCTTGCTGCTGCCCTTTTCCGATCTGCGATACATTTTGAAATACTTCTACTACGGCCTTAGAAAATCCTCCTCACGGTAGTTTCTCCCTCTTCGCAATATTTGCTCCATACTTTTCGGGCTTCTAATCCTTCATCTACGATACACGTTTACACAAAGATGATGGAAATATTTCAGCTGCTTAGTTAATTTTCCCCAAATATTCCCGTAATGGAGCAAGTCTGTATCATTATCTTCTTTCCTCTCTGTTCTGAGAACGAAGGCATCGGATAATGTTTATGCATTTTTGTAACACTTGCTGCCCGGAAAATTGGCCGATCATGCTTTTCAGATATATGTGGCATATACATATAATCATTTGACCTACAAACATCTATGGGGAAAACAAAACATTCCATTCATCTAAGCTCAATACCAAAAATACTTGGACTGTAGATTTATTTTTTATTAAAAAAACTTTGCTCTAAATAGTTAATTAACAAAAGCAGTCTTGGTCTGGTTGAAATAGATTGCTCTAAACATAATTTAAATTGTTTTTCAAAATTAGGGGAGAGGGTTAAATGTTGTTCTATCAATGCACGTAGTTAACGATCTTTTTTTTGTTTTATTTATTATTTATATTCATATTTTTATTCATAAAATTAAAAGGTTGCATACAAATTTAAATGGTCTTTATAAAATTAACAAATTGTGAAGCTAATTTGAATTTCAAATTGTATTGGTTTTAAAATATTGTATTATCACATACAAATCAAACAAACACTTACATGTTGCTAAAAAATTATGATAATGGCAACACATTCTCACTTAATAACAAAATAATGGTTGTTTATTAAAGCTGTTGCCCTGGCTTTATTGCATTTACAAAATTCCTTATTGACATGACCCCAATGCGTGGCTCACAATCAGTCGAGTGTCCAGTCAATATTCATATCGTATTGTAATAAAACTGGAAGCCTTCAAGCAAAATGCGAGAACTGTGACAGCATTTGCAGTTTGATAAACAACTCATTTTTCTTGGCTCAGTCTGCATATTAAATGACTGCTAAGCGCATAGTATTTTGCATTTGCAATTCATAACTGGAGGCGTTACACGCACAGCCCACACAAAACCCAGCTCGATCCCCTTAGCGGCCCCCACGCCCCCATCCACACCCTACCCACCCACGCAGCCAGGCAGGTCGAAGTCGAAGTTTTTAAACGATATGCGCGGTCCAATAAATGAAGGAAAATTGCAGACAACGCGCGACTATTAATAAAAATATGCGAACAATGCAAGCGAAGCAAGCGCCAACATTATTTCAATAGGGGTACACACATACCAACACACACTTCCACACCCATATACCACACAATGGTATTTACCCTGACTGCCACAATGAATGACAGGAGCAAAGGCAAAAAAAAAAGAACAAGGCATATGCTGGGGCACAATAAAACAAAAACTTTAATCCTTTAGCTAAACAAAGAGCCTGCGAACGAGCCTAAGGTCTGAGGCTCTGAGCCTGTGCCGTACACAAAACCATACGGTAGTAAATGCTTAAAGAACATATAAAAAAATTTGGAAGCAAAAAGCTAAGAAGCTGCAATTAAAACAATATTTTTTAGCGGGTGAATATGTTTTAATATTTACTACCGAAAATAGAGGCAATCAAATACTCGATTGCTTATCTTTAAATTTTTTAGCGGAAGAACATGTTTGATATTTTTCAACCCAACATTGAGGCAATCAAGTATTTAATTTATCTTGCAAGAATATAAAGACTACTATATTTTCAATTATTCAATTATTAATTAAATTAAGAACTAATTTATTTCAATGTTTCTTCTTTATTCATTGAAAATATGAGGATTCTACAAAGTAAGACTCTCTAGTTTTTAAAAAAATATAGTATTCAAAGAAAACTTTGAAAATACAAGTACAAGTATCAGATTATTCTAACTCTGCTCATCGCTGTAAAGGAGCTGAGCTATAAGTAAAGGGATACTGCAGGTTGAGGTAGGATCCCGAACTCAGAAAGCATCTAAAAAGCAACAGGAATTTTCTTTTTTAAAAACAGACCAGTGGATTTTTACGCTTCTCTTTCTACTTATTAGAATAAGAAAGAAGAATAGAAAGCAATAATATAAATTAACAAAATGGCATTATTCCTATTTTCTTTGCCTTTCTTTTCTCTTGAAAAATTTTATTTTTAGAAATAAAAATACAAAATTATTATTACCAAAAAATAAAAAAATATTTACCAAAAAAAAAGTACAAACTGAAACAAAAATGAGGTAATGGCAAGATCTGGTGACCCTAACACCATCGCATCTAATTCGCAAAATATATGACGACTACATATTAAAGTTCTGCACTCTTTTGTAACAGAGAATAAAAAACCCATTAATTTTATGTTCTTCATAAATCCACTTAATCGCTAACTTATTTAAAGATTCATTTTTGCTCACTTAGTAGATGAGTTTGCAGTTATGTGACTGTTGCATATTTATAAATGTAGCTAAGGTCTTGAGAAGGCAGTGTTTCAGCTATGCAGTTTTCACTGTAATCAAACAGAATGGCGACAACAACAACAGCAACAGCAACAACTACAATGGTTCGCCTTGCCACAGAATCTGCATATGCTGCTGGCGACGACGTCAGCGGCATTTATTGTTTACGCGCAGGATTAGTGCGACTAAACATGAATATTGAAAGAGGAACCCGGGACTGGACCGGACTAGACTGCCTGACAATGACTTTAAAAAATGTCCGCGCTTGGCGACATTTACTGGACCCAAGCGAGCGGCAAGAAAAAAACTGTCTCTATGCATATATAATAAAAAAAAAAGCAATGACAGCATCGCCCTGGGCGTCGTGGCGCCTTGAAGTCTGTCTGACAAAAGCGAAAGAGTTTAGCACAAGCGATTAACTAAAACTTTAAGCGCTTGCCAAGCAGCTCCATCCCCACAATCCCACAATCTGCATGTCGGGCATATGCCCAAGACCTTCTCCATTTTCTGTCTCCTGTCTCAGGCCTCAGTGCAGATAGGAAAGCTGTTGCTAGGCGGAACTCGAGCCACTTCTCACACCTCTTGGGCAGCAGGAGCAGCAAGTGAGTCGATGATGAAATCACAGGCTTCTCGTACGTGACCTTTGCGCTAAATTCTTTTATAGAAAGTAACTCAAAAATGTTTGCCAGTCTGTTTGGGGCGGCAATCTTCCTACTCTTGATTGTCTATGTCAATGTGTCTATGTGCATGTATGAGTGTGTTTGTGCGTGTGTGTGTGTGTGTGTGTGTGTGCTTGGGCTGTTGGAAACCCAATATGCTTGAAATGAAATTGTAACAATGAACTGCTCGACAGCATCGATAAAATACACAAACACACACATACACTTGCATAAGTATGAGGAGCAAGGGAAAAAGAGGGGCTTAGGCAAAACAAAACGTTGTCCTCGTCTTGCTGGCGTTGCCGGACCCCAAACCTACGCATATGTCATGGCACCATGCTGCCACACATACTCGATGTATGTATGTATGTGCTGGCCTCTGTATAATTTTTGATATTTTTGTCGGCGTCAGAAATCTTTGCTCATTATTATTGGCAGCACTTCACTGCCCGCACTGCGACCAATATAAATAGCCTGACAATACAAAACTCTGCGTACTACTCGGCGTATACAAATTTCAGTTGCCAGAGTTTGAGAACTCGAAGCGTTTGTCATATTCAATATTCATAAATGGCACAACTGTGTATATTACTTGAATCTATCAGCGTACACTCACACAAAAAAACCCTCTCTTAGAGCTTTCCATTTAAACATTGGGGTGTGGAAAAATAAATCTATTTCCACTCACTCTTGAGGTAATTGGAAATTCGGGGATTTTTCTATAAATATACATAAGTCGATGAATTTTTTTAACTGTTGTTTTCTTTTACTATTTTAGCCAAAGGACGACAGTTTGACATTTTTTATATACATACAAGTATGTACTCTTACAACATTACTAAAACTGCAATTAATTTTTAAATCACGCCTTATTAGATGATGGTAGCGTCGTGATTCGAACCGATTCTTATACTCAGGAACGAATTCACATTGTGTGAGCTATTCTTTTGTGAGATAAATTGTATTGAGCATGGTTGCCAATATGGAAAAATAGGTATATTTTAATGTTATTAAATATTAATTTAATATATTATTATTTTAAGGAGCCTGAAATTGCGAGAAATGTTTCAGTTAATAATGTACACGCTTGGTTTCGGCGATTTCGACACAAAAGATATACTTCGTACAGACACAGATCCGACGTCGAAAATCATGGAAATCAACAATCATGGAAATTAGTAGACCGGTATGTGAGCAGCCGAAGGCTCGCTAAGATCTTAAAATTGTTTTTTTTTTTAAGAACTGAAATTGCAAAAAGAATAACATAATTGTTCGGACAAGGACAAGGACAAACAGCCAAGAAAATTTTCCGATGCATTTGTTGGGAAGGGAATCAACTACCATATATTTTATGCAAAAATATTATAATATTTCCCAATTAGAAGGCTTACATACGTTTGTGTGATTTTTGCCTAAGTGGATTATTGTTCAGATATTTTCATTCAATTTTCTCTCCACCTCTACTTGTAGTTGATTCTTTAAGTGTATAAACAACAAGTATGCCTTTTATCTACGTAACTATGTATGTATGTGTATTTGTATTTCTATGTACAAATGTATGAGCACATATCTATTTGGCTCGTGCATAGTTTTTTCCGCCAACATAAAAGTTTTTGTGGCCGCGTTAAATGTGAGCGTGGGATTGTATTTGTAACTGTCGTTGGCCTTGTTAAACGTTTGCTGTGGGAATTTATGCGTCCATGTGTGTGTGTGTGGCTCTGATTGTGGATATGTATGTCTGTATGAGTGAGGGTGTATGTGGGGTAGCAGCTTGCTATAAGTGCCAACTGCTCAAGTGGCAGAAACTCGAAGATTTGCCATTTTTTCTGACCTTACCGACGCAAACTTTAATCAACTTTACGAGCTAATCAAAAGGGTTCAAAAGTTCAAACAACATGCAACAGCCAATATCCACGAAGAACAAAAACAACAAGAACAACGTAACAATAACAGCGCACTCCCTAATATACACCTAATTATAATAAAAGGGCCCAGCAAAACTTTACCAATAAACAAAGACTAATTCATTTCATGCGAAAAATTCTGTTAAAGTGCTCAATTTAGCTAACCAGCTTGAACTTCAGCAAGGGCAGCAGCGAGAGTGCTCGCCATGCTTGGTGGCTATAAATACCGTCGAAGCAGCGAAGACAACGCCACCGGCTACGGGCCACAAACTAGCCATGGCCAATGGGCAACTGGGCACGGTTAACTAAGTACTTACAACGGGTAATTTGACGGTAATAAAGTTTGAATAACTATTGATTGGAGGGCTCGGCTAATTTGGCCAAGTTGCCCAGCACCGAGTGGGGTGGAACTGAACTGCAGAATCAAACACCTGCGGCTATCGCGACTGAAAAGTGGGGTAGATAATAAAGTACTTTTCATTAAAGGCGCAAATTTGAAGAAATGCATTAACTTGATTTGTGTTTCGAGCAAGAACTAATCTATTTCAACAAGAGCAGCATTGAAAGACAATGCAGGGACTGTTCAGCTACTTAAAATTTGTTAAGATTGCAAGTTCAGTTAAATTGCATTGGAAATATAATTAGATTTAATCAGAAATTGAAACTTCTTATTTTCACAAATTAAATCAATTCTCTCTTCAACAATAAAATATTGCTTTAACAAATATTATTAATATTGCATCTTAAATATATATTTTTCCCCAAGTAAGCATAAAGAAATTTCACAACAGTTCTAAATAATAATCATAAAAATTTAGTTTTTCATTCTAATATCAGCTTTTTATTTTTAACCATATTCATATTTCATGTCAACATCGCCGTGGCAGCAAAACCAAAACTTTTTCGCGTAGACGTTGTTTGTATATTTTTGGAAGAAATTTGATTTTTTTTTTAAAATTTTTATTTTTAGAA
The DNA here is from genome assembly GCF_003285725.1 of Scaptodrosophila lebanonensis. Classification (NCBI taxonomy): domain Eukaryota; kingdom Metazoa; phylum Arthropoda; class Insecta; order Diptera; family Drosophilidae; genus Scaptodrosophila; species Scaptodrosophila lebanonensis. The sequence goes on along the minus strand of NW_022060547.1, from coordinate 2,081 downwards.
ATGATATTAGAGCTCAAGTTTTGTCTGCGGTGCGATAAGGTTAAAGCGTAAATGTTTAATTATTATTAACAATAAAAACCAATATCTATGCATAATTAGATTTTTAAAGAGCCATAAGCCCAGCGAAACCCAGTAAAATTTGAAATTAAAAAACATTTAACATTTTCGAACACATAAACGTCACTCAATTAAAAAAGAGTTTTTCCCATTAGTCAGGCCATGTGGCACATTACACATACGCACTGTTGAACACTCACAAACAAAAACACAAACGCACAAGCTATCGGCCACACCCACCCGCAAAATCGAAGCAGGCAGAAACTCATTTGCGCAACTGTTTTCATAAATTTTGTTAAATTACCAAATTTACAACAACAAAATAAATAAAATTTATTATATTTAACAAACATGTTGGCAAACAATATAAATAAATTTGCGAAAAATAAACGCGCGGCCCGCTCTGCGATTGCCAACCATCCGTCCATTCGGCCATCCGTCCGGTCGAGGAAGAAAGGAAAAAGACAACAAGAACGAAATGCTGAAAAGTACAAGAGCACAAAATTTATTATGGCCAAAAAATCATTGAATGCGCCAATGCAGCAGGAGCAACCACAATCGCTGCTGCTGTTGGCAGTGCGATCCAAGCAGCAGTAACAACAATAACATCAACAGCAACAGCAACAACGATAGCAAGCATACTAGCAACAAAATGCACAAACAAACCCGAAAAAGTGGCAATAAAATTGTATTTATTTCATTTCTTTATTTGAAGTTTTCTCATGAAAATTAAAAAGAAGCGCAGAAATGCCGGAGCAGGATGATGGACTGAGGATGGGGTGGCTGAGGGCGCTGGGGTTTCTACAATTTTCGGCAATATTTTCAATTAAATTGACGCAATGCGTGCGTGAAATTGCTGCAACAGCATTGTTGCTGTTGTTGCCGCAATGGAAAGTTGTAACGGAAATTGGCATTTAATTTGTGCAACAGCAACGACTACATACGAGTATTGGTTGATTCGGTGGGCTGCGGAGTGGCTGGGCTAGCGGTTTGATGCGGCATTTTAATTGCGGCCAAGCGGCCACCAAACCGAATGCCATTAAAAGTCGCAGCCACCAAAAAGCACTTAAGAGATTGCATTTAAAAATCATTTCGACAAAAAAAAAAAAAGGGAATGCGACAAAAAAAACGCGAAACGCAAAACAAACAAGCACTTTACGCGGAAGCTAACTTTTCAGCCAGTTGAATGTTGGCCCTTCCCCGACAACGTTTTGGCCTAAAGTGGCCAGCAGGGCTGTGCGCGCAGCGGAAACTAATGGATAACGTTATCAACGCCATCGCAATGCTTAGATACAAAGGCAGGGCGAGCGGATTGAGGATAGCCGGCAGCCGGTAGCCGGTAGCCGGTAGAGGCAGATCGAAAGTGTGAAAGGAAAGCAAAGAGCATGGAAAAGAGGCGCAGGCCTGTTGGCCAAACGGCGCACTCCAGTGTTTGCCATTTTGTGCGCCATCTAAAATTCACATGAGTGCGTCGGTCGCACAAATGCTGGCGGGGCATGGGGGGTGTCAACCGAGTTAAAATTCAATTTGGATGCGCGGTAGCGCGCAACAACAACAACAACAACAAAAACAAAAAAAACCGACTAAGTAAACAAATTGTGGCAACACATGAGAGCGGTTGCTTCCAAAGTTACAGTTGAACATCGCATCGCCCCCTCTTTCCTTTCATTTTGTTTTTTTTTTTATTAGGCTTGAATGCGGTCAAGGAGTTGGGATTGGGCAGAGATTGTGCGGCCACCCGAAATTCAAAATCTATGTATATCTAAGTATGTAACCTGATATGCCGTGCGACATTTGTGCCGTCTGCCCAGATTGGAGTCGCGTGGGCGTCGCCTTTGAAATTCAAAAGTTAAATATTTGCTGAGCAAATAAAGGTGGGCGGCAGAATATTGTCCACATTTGACATTAGAGAACAGGGCCGAAAGGGGCCGTTTTTGGTGTTCCAGTCTTGACAAATATTGGCATTGAAGGCCTGTTTGCTGAGGCAGTGAACGGAGTGGAGCTATGAAGAGAGTTTGGTACAC
>NW_022060546.1:0-48452 GCF_003285725.1 Scaptodrosophila lebanonensis | reverse complement strand
TCTCCGGCTCTGCTGGCCATGTTTGCAAGTGAGCGTGGCAAATTTTTTAATGGCGCCGTTGCCGTCTGGCTGTGGCTCTGAATCTGCGACTCTGCGACTTCGAGACTCGAGTGCAGTGAAGTGCGCGCTGAGTGCGACCATAAGGATATCAGCAGTCCCCATCCTTGTTATTCCTGATGCTGCAGCACACTCGACCGACCCAGCCAAGCTGCAGAAAACACTCCTCGAATATACGAGTATATATACAAGTATGTATATATATATTTCTTTTTTCCTTTAATGTTGTGTGCTAATGAAATCACGTATAGCCTAACACGCCTACAAAGCTGGCTGATTGACATGCGCGTATAGCCTAACACGCCTACAAAGCTGGTGATTGACATGCGCGCAAACAAATGAGCTGCCTATTGGCTTGTTGTTTTTTTTTCTTTTCTTTCATTTTTGTACGTAATATTTGAATTTTAATTGCAATTTGCTGAAATTGCTTGTGCCACGAATTCGTTTTGTGTGGCGCGTGTCTGTTTGATTTGTGGGATCTGCCTTTAGATTATTTCTTTTAGTATGCCAGGCGCGCTGACAAACATCAATCATAATCGATCAGAGAGTGCGGGATTAGGCCGTGATGATTGGCTGGGCATAGAAATCAAATGCATGGCACATCGTGTTACATGAGTTTTGGATTTATTTATGGCTTGCTGTGCCTTCCCCCGTTCGTTCCATTTTCTTACGTTCTTCAACGTTTCTGCTGTTGCGTTTTCTCAGCAATATGTAAATGCAAATCCCATTGCATGGCGTTGATGATAAATGCGTTTTTAAATGCATTCTAATGCGATGGCGTACGAGTGTGTGTGTGAAGCACGAGGAGTTGTGGTCATGCATGGTGTGTATCTATGTGTGAGTGTGGGTTTGCTGCCCAAAAGCGGGCTATGCATTCTTTTGCTTTCATCAAATGATATGTCAGTTAAGCTGTGGGCTGTCTGTATGAGCCTTTGTTAACTTTGTCGTCTGCGTTAAGAGCACTCATCACAACAACAACAACAACAACAAGAACAAGAACAAAACATCAACAACCAGTAGCGCAAAAGGTATTTGCATTTCCAACTTTTGTTGATGACATTTTTCATGAAAATTTTAATGTTTTTCCTTTATCTCATTTTTTTTTTATTTAGTGCGGCGCTTAGAATTTTTGCCGGCACAGGTACAAGTGTTGTTGTTGCTGTTGTTGTTGTCGCACACATTCGCACTTGGGATATTAATATATGCAGGCCGGCTTTTAACACCAATTGTGGACACTGGGGGAGGGGAAGAAGGAAGGAGGGGAGTGGGGGAGTAGAGGAGTAGGCAACAGCATTGCCGCTTGTCACTCAAGCGTATGATACGCAAAACTTTTTCATACGTTACCTTCTGTAATGAAAGTTGTTCAAAAGCATATGAGAGACGGGGCGAGGGGGAGGGGAAAAGTTCTCCTCTACACACATTTTCAATATTCATGCGCCACACTCTCTTCGTGTGTGTGTGTGTGAAAATGTGTGTGTGTATGTAAATGTGCGTCTGCAACTTTTTAACATTTGTATGAATTATAATTTAGAATATTTTAAAATGTCAGACTCGATCCAAAAACTGCTGGACACTGCAACCAAAACCATCCAAGCCAAGGAAAAAAAATAAAGTTGTAAAAAATAAATGCCTACATTAAAATTCCATTAAAAAGAAAACATTTTCAACATGGAAATTTGAATGCAATGGCCAAGTGTTAAGCTCAGCAACTTAAATGCCATTAAGCTGGCCGAGAACTTCATTGCCTTGCATTGAAGGCAGAGACAGGAGCAGCAGGAGTAGGAATAGGAGCATGACAAGGACAGTCAAGTCAAGTCAAATGTTCTTTATTTATTTGCCTTCATTTGCAGCATTGCGTGTTGTCTCGGCAGTGGTTGCTGTTTGTTGCCGCTAAATTCGTTGCGGCCTGTCAACTACTTTGGCTAAATTGCCACGCTACCCTGCACGATGTCCTGTTTGGTCCTTCCTCGCTCGCTCGTTCGTTCGTTGTCACAATTATTGTATAAATTAACGTCACAAACAAATGTTACAAAAGCCGCCAATGAAGTGGAATGATGCGCTCCCCTGCCAGGACTGCCTTGTTAGCGCTTAACCGCAAATGTCCCTAATTTTTCGTTGTTATCCTTTGTCCGCCTGTCAGTCGCTAGGTCTCGCCTTCGCTCTTTCTCTCTCTGTGTGTCTTTTAATAACGCGTAAAATTTAATGCGCTTTTTGAGGTTTCAGCCAGCCTGACGACGACAAGGCACAAGGACTTCAACCTAAATCGCGACAAGTGATTTTCAGATTTATGTACGAGTGACTCCTTGCTGGGTGCTTCATGTCCTTCTTGTCGTAGTATGGGCGCTTTTTGTTGTGCTAATGTTTGGCGTTTTTATAGTACGCCGCAAATTTGATTTATTGGCAAACTTAAGCGATGCGTTGTTAAAGTTTCTCTTTTCTTCTTTTTGCACAACAATTCTCGTATTATAATTGATGCGATTTAGGTTCATGAAGCTCAATTGTCTGTAAACTTGTGCATCGGGTGGAAATTGATCAAGTGTGAAGCGCTAAGTAAACATATGGGAGATTTTTTCGACTCGTATGTTTGTGGACACAAGCAGTTCCCAACTAATGGTTGATGAATTCTGATAAAATATTAAGCGAGAGGATTTCTTATGCGTTCGATTGTCCAGATAGCTGACTAAGTATTTTTCTGGAAATACTTTTCCTGTTAGGACTTTCTGAAGTTATTCGGACGATTATTATAAAAGTGGAATCTTTTTAGACTACATGTTCTATATATTTATTTCAACTACAAATATCAATGTGAGAATTTAATAATAAGTTAAGCTAAATATAACATATTGAAGGGCTGGGGGTTTTTATTTTCCAGGCATTTATTTATCTTACATACATTTTTTTACCATCATAAATTATAAATATAAAACGGATTATATAATAAATTACATTTATGCTAGAAAAAATGTTTATAATTTACCTTAATAACATTTTTTATTTCCATTATAATTGCTGCATTGAATCTGACGTGTTTTAATTGAAATTTGTAAAAGCTACATGTACATACATAAATAATTAAAGAAAATCTTATGGTCGCGCCAGTTTGAATCTTGTATACCCTTTACCCTCATCTCCCTCGCTCTGAAGTCTCTTAGACATCAGAATATAGGGAGACACTATGAATAACTTATTAAGACTAAATTTGGTTGCCATATCGTATTACTAAGTGTTCCTATGACAACGATATAATAAAGTGCACGGAAACTAAATGATGGAACTACAGGCACTATTCAAAACTTTTGAATACCAATTCTGATTAAGATGAGCAAAAAAGTTATCATACTGCGAATGATTTCTTGCAACTATACTTCCTATGGCAGCTGATATTAAATGTTGTAATTACTCCTAGTTTGTGAGCTGAATATCTTATATTTCCCGAGATCGTATCAGAACATTGTATCAGATACTTCATTATGTCTGCCTAGACTCGCCAAGTTATAGAATAAAATTGTAATTCTAAGCTTAAATGTTCCATTCAGTAATCTGATAAGCATAGCATGGAATAGGAATTCCAAAGTTCTGACCATCGAAAGAGTGCTGTTCACACGCACATATCTTTTACATTGCAAGTCGCAGCCCCTAGAGCCACCACCAACACCACCAACAACAGCAACAACAGCAAGGAACAAGAGTAAACAGAGTCCACCAAATGGAGATATATAAGTGAATAAAAGACTTCAATTTGGAGTCAGAATCGCCCTCATTAATGAGCGAAGTAGCCACAAACAATGCTATTTAAATGCGTAGTAGGCTGCCTGATAAGTGCAAAGCTGTCGCGCCATGAGCTGCAAACAGTTAGAGCTGAACCATATCCAATAGCCCATGGAAGATTAGCACCGAACCACGCATAGGAACACTCAGGAACACAGACACACACACACACACACGCATACACCACTATTCACATGAATTGTGAAGGTAAGCAGCCAAATGGCGAGCGAATTATGTTGTAGCTGATCGTTGCGGGCGATACATAAAATTTGAATGTGTTTGCATACATTAACCACTGTGGCCGCTAGGTACGTCTATGACTACGACTACAGCTAGAGTGGCTACTAACTATGACGATGGCTGCAGCTCTTCACCAGGGGTGGCTGCCACTACGGAATGTTCTGCGTGTTGGTGTTTGTGTTGAAACATTAATGGTCAAGCGGATGGCGGATGGCGGGGCGAAAATACCTTTATTAAATTTTATTATTATTGGTTGCAATTGACGCAAAATGTGGCAATAGGGTGCTGGATAGAGATGGGTTGAGGGGAGAATGTATCACACAACGCTTGGGAATTTCTAACCTTTACTGACACTCTCCCTCTCTCTCTTCACTTACTGTTGCTGTCTCTACATCTGTCTGTCTGTGGTTCGATTTGAAATTGAAATTTTATGCACAACGAGTGGCAAGCGAGAGACTGGCATAAAATTCTCACCGCGTAACTGAGCATTTGGTGGCTGTGTCCCCGAGTTGGAGTCATAGTCAGAGCCCAGACCTCCACCACCACAATGCCAGTTACAATTTGTGTTGGTAATTCAATTTACGTTTGTGAATTTTAATTAACTTGGCTTTGAATGTTTGAATGCTTCTCCCGCTGCTGCTGGGTGTTTGTTGTTACACATGTAGGCACAGATAGACAGACTCACAGACAGGTAGACAAACGGAGGAACGGACAGACATGACAGTTAGAAGGGGCAGACTCTGTTTGTATATCAATTACTGCGCTTAATGTGCCACAAATTGAAAGCCATTAAGATTTTATGTTGTGGCTATGCTGCTATGCGAAGCTGATCTTAGAAAGCCGGTATTGGTTCTTTTCTTTTGCATTTTTTGGGGGGGGCACGTTCTTTATTTTTTTTAGTTTGGGACTCGACTCTTGTCTGCGTTGACACACATCAATCAGCATGTCGTCGATCTGGTTTTGGGCCACTCATTAGACATGCGGCACCTGCCTGTGTGCCCAGTTCTTTAAGCTATTTTATTGGTGTCTTGGTAATGTTGTATTTTGGGGACAACTTAAAGGCAAACTGATTGTCAATTGTGGCGCGTGAAGCGGACATTTTCATTAGAATATTTACTTTAGAAATAATGGACCTGAGAGAGCTTTTCACATTTTCAGGTCACCTTTTATGACATATTTCGTGAATTTTGTTTACAAAAAAAACATAGTTCGATTATTTATATTATTTCTAATTTTTTTGTGGGAACTTTGTCCCAATTGGGGGGTGAAATTTGCATAAAGACACGTTGGAAAGGCTTTTGAATAGTAAATTGTGATTCAGATATTTTTTTAAATGTTAGGAACTTAACAAACTGAACATATTACCTTCTAGAAACGTTTTCCAGCTATCTCAAATGTATATGTTAATTCAATCTCACATATTTAAGCAAACTCAAATAATAGATAATTTAGTTTTACTCCAGGCACATTTTATATTGGAAAAAAATATTTGACAACCCCTACTTCTTTTATTCTTATTTTCTAATATAAACTTGGGTTCTGATTTCCATTTCCTTTTTGTTCCAGAATTATGTCACAAAAGATATTTTTTCCACACGTTGTAACAACTTTAAGAGGAATTTGTTATTTAAGTTCTGTTTCATTTCACGCGCATTTTTCATTAGAAAAGTTTATATTGGAAAATTAATTAGAAAAGGCGTGCAAGCTCTTCATGCACCGTTGCGCAATTTCGCGGCAAAGAAATGAAGAGGGCGCTGCGACAAAGGACGAGTAATAAATTTTACCAACTTAAAAAGCTGGACATAACCCACTAGCGTCCTGCCCACACACACACACACACCGCCCCACTTTTTCGTCTCTTTATTGTTGTTGTTGGTTTGTTGACTGCGTCAAGCTGCTGCTGCTGCCGTTGCCGTTGCTTCGTTATGCAAATCGGTTTAAAAAATAAAGCAGAAAACAAAATAAAATATCTGGCAGCTAGCTAAGATGAAAATTTGAGAGACAATATACACTCGTACATATATATTGTATATACATATATACGCTATATAGTATATGCAAATGCTATATAAAGAAATGCCAAAGACAAATAACATCAGCAACAAAAACAGCGGACCAGCCAACAATTTAAACAAAACGCAAGACGCAAGTTTCGCGCGTTCCGTTTGTTGTTGCTTCTGTTGTCCCTTGCCTTGGAATAAATAATAAACGTAAACGAATTAAAAACGTAGCAAACGAACTGTCCCGTTCGCTGCTCTGATATCTGGCGCAACCATTCAATATGGCGGCGGGGCCAAAGTCCTTCGGCAGGGCTGCGACTTTATTTACTCATCAGAAAACTTTTCGCTCGGCATTGCGTTTTGAGTTTTATGCGCTTTTCAATTAGTTTTAATTGAATTCTACCGGACTGCTCTCGTTTGCTGATTGTTTTTGTTGTGTTGCCTTTGGATTTTGATTTCTGTCTTTAATCAAACTTGTGAGTGACCGGGAACAGTTAGTTGCAATTTTAATTGGTGATTATTGTGGATAGTGGTGAGTCGAATTGCAGATAAAAACTCTAACAAGTGATTAAAAAATTGAAGTAACTCTTGAGTTTGAAGATAAGTTTCAATCGATATTCATGCATTAGAGAAGATACGGGTTTTAAATTTAATATATAGTTATTATTTACGATTAATACTGCTGTTAGTGAAGTGGGTATGGCTAGATATAATCTTAACTACAAAAAAGCAAGTTAGATGGTTAAAGGACGATTTTCCATATACAGTTTGCATAGAGTAAAGTATCCTTAATTAATGACATAATTTTGATGGATTTAGAAACAAATTACCACTAAAGACGATTGCAGTATTGGAAATAATAAGGGGAGAAAAAGTGATGAAGTAAATAATTATGGAAAGAGTTGTTGAAATTGAAAATCATTTTAATGTTGCTGGTTCCACATTTTTGATATTTAATAAAAACTTAATATATTTAACAATTAAATGATTTCCTTAAAAAATCTAAGAATATACGTGCCAAGTTTTAAGAGCAGAAAAAATGATAGACCTGCCTTACAAATATCTTTTTGGAATTAAATGAACATTAAATGTAAACTTGTATGCATTCTAACAAAAATTTCCTTGTGATTTTGCGAATTAAATTATAATTGGAACAATTAAAGATGGTAAAGAAAAATGCTTGTAAACAAATTTAAGATTACTGTTGAAGCTTGTTCATTTGAAATTAATGAAAATTGTGTCCACAGCTTTTACATTGCCAATAACTGATGGTCTGGTCGTGAATAATAAACTAGGAAAGGGAGAAGCATATTTCCTTTTTAAAAAACTATCGGGGCTGGCAAAGTGTGAGAGCGTTTCTTTTAGTGTACTTAGATGTTTAAAATACATTCATTCTATTGTCGAATTTTATTATGCAATAACAAGTTTATCTTAACCCGTTGAAATGAAGCTATTTAAACACAAAACTCCTATCAAAACTACCAGTTAGTGTTTTTAACTGCTCTCTAAAATTTGGGAAACCATTGGCATATTGGCAGGATTTGCAATACTCTTTTGCAGAAATAAAAATGGTTGCCCAACTGTTCGTTCGGGTAACATTAAAAGAGCATTTTATTCAATTGCGGACAAAAACAAATAAAATTTATTTTTTGGCCACTTTGACCGCATAAAATAAAATCAAATGATTGCGTTGAAAGCGCAGCCCGCAGCTACTTTCAATGTGTGGGCTTGTGCGAAGGACTTGCGGGGATTTTTGGGGTTGGTACCTTCGATGGACGGGGACGGGGACGGGGATAGAAACCGGTCTGGGGCTCGTCATGTGTGGTTGGTTACAATGCCGCGTTTTATGGACTATAGCTGGGAGGAGCTGGAGTTTTGGTTCAATAGACAAACACACACACACAGTGCCAAGTGGTTGTCCGATTGGGTGTGTACATGTGTATGTGTGTGTGTGTGTGTTTACAGGCGCCACCACCGCTGGGCCATTTGATGATTTTTGCGTCACCGTTGGTCAAAATCATTTCAAGCGCAAGCAACTGGAAACTGTATAAAAATAATGAAAGAAGCAAAAAAAAAAAGAAGAAAGGAAAGAAGAGGAGCACAAGCAGAAGCAGAAGCACCAACTTGAAATAAATGGTCAAAGAAATAAACAGTCCCATAAAGAATAATCATTCAGAATTCTGCTGAATTATGCATGAGGCAGTCAGTCGGGCAGCGAGACTGGACATGGACGCGGCTTGCACATCGTAAAGGCAACGGCAATGCTAGTGGTAGTGGCAGTGGCAGTGGCAGTGGCAAGGGCAGCGGGGGGGCGGCACATATGCGAAAAATCTACGCGAGGCGACGACCAAACCGAAACCGAAACCCAAACCCAAGCCAAAACCAAAAACTGAACAAACCCAACCCAAAGCAGCCCAGCAGCCCAGCAGCCACCAACCAACGAGAAGTATCATTTTCCTTTTTATTATCTGTTTGTTTAGTTGTGTGAGTGAGTGTGTGAGTGAGTGTGTGTGTTTTGGATTTTATCAGACAACAACTTCTAAGCAGTTAGTTGGAGTCCCGCTGCTTTAGCTGCTGGCGCTTCTTGCCAAAAGTCACCATTATTCGCATAATTTTCGATAAAGCTTTTCGCCAAATGAAATTCAAGTGGTTACACATTTGGTCGGGGTATCCATATCCACAACCATATCCACATCGGCCCACTTGCCTTTTTGGTCATTTTTCTTCGTTGACTCCGCTAGCCGTTATTGCCTCTGGTCATTTTCATTTCCACATTATGCTGCATCTCATTATCGCAGTTCTGTTGCTTTGTTTGTTGGTTGTTGTTTGTTTGCTCAGTACTACAGAGTACTCAGTAGTTTATACTTTGTGCATTGTTGTTCTCCATTTATTATTGACATTTGTTGTTATTGTTTGTTGTTTGCCAGTTCACGTTTGATAGTACGAGTAAAAAAGGTAACACGCGCTTAAGGCACTCTCAGACTCAGAAACAGACTGAATTTCTATTTAGTCTAGACTCTAGACACAGCCCTGATCAGCTATACGAGCATTCGCAAACTTTTCATCTGTCTGCTCTGCACTCTCAACTGAATTGCTCGGAAAACTTATACAATATTGGATCGCGGGTGTTTTGTCTGCCCGCTTCGATAGGCATTTTCAACTCTTATCTGGCACATGTGCCTATCAGATTAGCGACCGCAAAATTCCGCTCGCTTATGGATGCGGTCGACGCTATTGCATCAGATGCAGATGCAGGGTGTTCATGTGTCGCTCCATTGATCAGCGCCAGTTGCTGGGGGATTTGCGAAATGTTTTTTGTTTACAGCAAATAAGTTACAAAAATAAAATCGATCAACAAGTTGATTATAAATAATACTAATAATAGCCAGTGTTTGGCTACCTTTATGATACCCTAGGGGTATTTATAATTGAAATGATGGAACTTGCTTTAATTATGATAAAAATAAACGCATTGATTTGTACATCTTTTTAGCTCAGAAATAGCTAAAAAATCGACAAAATGGCAATTGAAAAATCGTCACAAGTCAATCTTTCTCTGCTAATAAGCTAATGCGTCGTTCGGAATAAATTCAATTGAACGAGTCACGTGTGAATTTATTCACTAACATCTGTCTCTATTTAGTTTCATATTTTACTATTTTTATTATTTATTTTATTTTTAAAAATAAAATGTCACAGTTAAACATAAAAATCATTCGTTCCAATTTTAAAGTGTATTTAATAGGAATGAGAAAATCAAAGAATAATTTATTTTAGTTTTATATTTTATCAATTATATTTAGAAATAAAATGTCAAAGTTAAAAATAAATAAAAAAAATCATTCTAAAAATGTATTTAATAGGAATGAGAAAATCAAAGAATAATTTATTTTAGTTTTTATATTTCATCAATTATTTAAAAAAAATAAAATGTCACAGTTAGAAATAAAAATCAATCATTCCAATTTTAAAGTGTATTTAATAGGAATGAGAAAATCAAAGAATAATTTATTTAGTTTTATATTTCATCAATTATATTTAGAAATAAAATGTCAAAGTTAAAAATAAATAAAAAAATCATTCTAATTTTAAAATGTATTTAATACGAATGAGAAAATCAAAGAATAATTTATTTTAGTTTTATATTTCATCAATTATTTAAAAAAAATAAAATGTCACAGTTAGAAATAAAAATCAATCATTCCAATTTAAAGTGTATTTAATAGGAATGAGAAAATCAAAGAATAATTTATTTTAGTTTTATATTTCATCAATTATATTTAGAAATAAAATGTCAAAGTTAAAAATAAATAAAAAAATCATTCTAATTTTAAAATGTATTTAATACGAATGAGAAAATCAAAGAATAATTTATTTTAGTTTTATATTTCATCAATTATTTAAAAAAAATAAAATGTCACAGTTAGAAATAAAAATCAATCATTCCAATTTTAAAGTGTATTTAATAGGAATGAGAAAATAAAAGAACAATTTATTTTAGTTTTATATTTTATCAATATATTAGAAATAAAATGTCAAAGTTAAAAATAAATAAAAAAATCATTCTAATTTTAAAATGTATTTAATAGGAATGAGAAAATCGAAGAATAATTGAACAAATGGAGGCAATCATTCAGGAACGAAATCACAAAAAGAATTTTAATAATCATTTTTATGTGGAAAGAGCCATGTATCAGACGAACAACTCATAAATGAAAGAGTTTATAAAATGAACCCTGAAATAAAAACTAAACTCTTTAATAACTTAATACACTAAAAATACCAACTATAATTTTCATCAATCGATCAGTTCCAAGCAAAGCATAAACAAAAAAAGAGCATCTAATCTTCGACGTGCTCATGTCTGCATTGGTTTCATGTTTTTGTTTACTCTATACGCTGTTTTGCGAGATCATGTGATGGCAAATACGGCTATTATATTTTTCCACTGCTAGAAATAATTTTCAAGCGCCGCACCTCGTTGGGGAACTGTTTGCTGGTGGTTCCTGCTGATAATGTAACACACACACTCTTATGTATATAGCAAAAGGAAAACAACATACAATCTGTTATTGTTTACGTGCAGCAACAAATTGGTTCTAAAATGCGTCAATGAACGCATTTTCTTATGCTGATAATACAATTTCCAAGTGGTGGCCATAACAGAAAACAAAAAACATTATTTAATCAATTATGCGTTTACGCATGCAGCAGCCATCAGAGCAACAAACTGTGACGATTTGTGTGAAGGTTCTTTCAAGTACTCTATTCTTAATTAATATCTAAGCAACGAAATTGGAAATCAAATCCATTTGTATGCTGACCTAATCTTAGCCTAAATACAAACAATAATAATAACATTTTGCCATTATATATAGTATATAGTATACATAGCTTGCTATCAAACAATCGACAGACTCTCACGTTGCCGATTAAACAATGCCCTTAAGGTGAGCACATGTTTAAGTTATTTTTATAAAGTGCTGCCTGCTGATAAGGCAGTCGCGATTCGAATCCACAAATATGAATAAATATGATTTGCAGAAACCATTCAAAAGCGCAGCAAACTGTGCCAAAAATTGGCATGACGAGGCACTAACAGGTGGGATCATACAAGAAGCACGTGATCAGCAAAGAATTTTAGAAGAAACGTGACAGGTTTTCTTTAAAAAAGATTATTATTATTTATTTATTTGTACACGAATTCCAAATTTAACTTGAAATAAGCAGCTTCACAATTCATTAGCATTGCAATTTTTACTGAGGGTCTTCGGGAGATTTTTGTAGGCGTCGCATTCAATGCAGGCAGAGATTGTCGGCTTATCAGCTTGGATTACCCATATACATATGCATATACATATATATGTAGCATATGTATGTAACTGTGTACTATGTAGATGTGCACTAGATGCGGCTGAGAAATGTTCGCAGCTTTAATTACGCGCGCTTGTAAAAATTTACAATCATAATTCAACAGGCATTCAATCAATGCAGACGTGAGAACTCGTGTAAGAAAGTGTAAAAAGTGCTTCAATTTGTTGAGGAATATTCAATTTTACAATAACACCTATTACTAAGTATATAAGGCTGCAGTGCAACAAAAATACACACACACACACACACAAAATAGTGCAAACATGGCGCAAAGTAATTGTGGAAAGAGTTGCTCAAAATAAATAATGGTAAGGATATGGCCGCATATGTGTGTGAGTGTGGATTTATACAAGTATTGTGAATCATTTTTAGAAACCGACAACATTTGCTGCACTGTTGAAAATGCAACAGCTGTCAAGGGCAACAAATTGAAAGTGTTTCCCAACAAGATTTACAAATCTGTTCAAGCAAAGGGTCCGGATGTCACGGGCATGACCTGTGAGTGCGGCGTATTCGGAGCCATTGCCTGCGGGGACTATCCAACGCAGGTGAGTTGCAAAGGATCTTAAGAAATGAACAGTTTTCACTGTGGCTTAAAAGGCTTACATGTTTTAAAAATATGGAAATTATGCTACAGAGCCATTGATTTGAAGCTTTTCACAGCAATTGTTCCATACTCTTTCTTATCCTTATCCTTATAAAAGCTAATATTCGTGATAAAGCCAAAGAACTTAAATTTGATTCTAAATAGGATGAACATAAGTTTATTATTAAGGAAAATTGTTTCCAAATTTTATTGCTTTTAAACTCAATTAAATATTTTATTAAACTACAATAAACATTCTTTTAAAATAAATTGAAAACATAAATTTAATGCATTTTGGGTGCAAATTTATATTTTTAACATTTAACTCATACAAAAATAATTTTTTTTTTAGTTGATTTCATTTTCTGTTTTCATATTATGTAAGTTTTCTTAAATATATATTCTTAAGTGAATATCCAAGAAGAAAGCCTAATTCAATTAATTTTTTTTTAGTTGCAGTTGTGCAAATGTTGATGAGTATATCAGGATTTATTAAGAATTAAATTATTTTATGGCTTAGTATTGTTAAACATAATTGTCATTCAATTTTCATTTCAAATACCTTTCAAATATTTTGTAGGAAAATAAATTTTTTTTTTTTTAATTTGAATCGAAAGTTTACTATTTATATAATTTCATTAAAAGTGCAAGAGCCCTGAAATATTTTGTAGGCAAATAAATATTCTTTCGATTTGCAAATTCTGAATTGAAAGTTTAGGTATTATTTATTTAAACATGTAATACAATTTAATAGAAGAGAGATTTGAACTTTTAATGCATTCATTTGAGATATTTCTGAAATAGTCTGCCAACTAGCTATTATTATTGAATTACAAATAAATTTTGGATGAACAATTGTTCCCATTTGCCTGTTTAAAAAGTTCGGATTCTCTTCTTCTTTTTATTGATTCGGCAATAGTAATACGATCTAATTTAAAAATAACGCTTGCCAGTTAGCTCAACATTTTTGTGGCCGATCGTTAATAGGTCAAGTAAACTTGCCGTTGCATACGCTTCGAACGGCAGCCAATGCCTGGGTAGTGACGTCAATGGCATTTAAGCTCAACCACGACCACACGCTGTGGTTTTATTTAATCAGTTTGTTCCGATGTTATTGCTTCTGTTTCTGCCTCTGCCTCTGCTTCTGTTATTGATGTTTGTAATGAAATGGAAAATAACAGGAAAATACAGACGCTTAAGTGCATTATCGGTCGTTGTCAGATCTGTTGCCATGGCATCGAAATTATTTTAAAATGTGTATTGCCGGCGTTACTGGCGTTGATAGCTAGAAGTTATCTAAACATAAACAAAACAACTAATGCCGATCCCTTATATTATTTAAATATTTTCAGCTCGATATTGCGCAGATGATTTGCCTCGGCATGGTGGCCCTGCAGCATCGCGGTCAGGAATCAGCTGGTATTGTGACGAGTCAGGGGAAGAGCTCCAAGAATTTCAGTGTACACAAGGGCATGGGCATGATCAACAATTTGTTCAACGATGAGGCCATAAAAAAGCTAAAAGGCAACCTCGGCATTGGACACACACGCTACAGCACAGCCGCCGCCTCCGAGGTGGTCAATTGCCAGCCCTTTGTGGTGCACACAGCCCATGGGGCCCTGGCCATTGCCCACAACGGTGAGTTGGTTAATTGCGAGTCGCTGAGACGCGAGGTGCTGGAGCGGGGCGTGGGACTGTCCACACATAGTGACAGTGAGCTGATTGCCCAATCGCTGTGCTGTGCCCCAGAGGATGTGTCGGAGCATGATGGTCCAAATTGGCCGGCACGCATACGCCACTTCATGACACTGGCCCCGCTATCCTACTCATTGGTGGTCATGCACAAGGACAAGATCTATGCCGTGCGTGATTCCTATGGCAATCGGCCGCTCTGTCTGGGCAAGATTGTGCCCGTCGATGCGGGGCCACACAAATATCGGGGAGACTCGTGCGGAAGGATGGGTGGTTTCGAGCGAAAGCTGCGGTTTCCTGTCCATTGGCGCCAGGTATGTGCGTGAGGTGGAGCCTGGCGAGATTGTGGAGCTCTCACGCAATGGCTATCGCACCGTGGACATTGTGGAGCGTCCGGACTACAAGCGCATGGCCTTCTGCATCTTCGAGTATGTTTATTTTGCGCGCAGCGACTCCATGTTCGAGGGTCAAATGGTCTACTCGGCGCGACTCCAATGCGGTCGTCAGTTGGCGCGTGAGTTCCCAATAGAGGCGGACATTGTCAGCTCAGTGCCCGAGTCCGGTACAGCGGCGGCTCACGGCTATGCCCGCGAATCGGACGTACCATTTGGAGAAGTGCTCTGCAAGAATCGCTATGTGGGTCGCACGTTCATTCAACCCTCGAATCGCCTGCGAAAGTTGGGCGTGGCCAAGAAGTTTGGCGCTCTGGCCCAGAATGTGGAGGGCAAGCGAATTGTGCTCATCGATGATTCGATTGTGCGTGGCAATACTATTGGACCGATCATCAAATTGCTGCGTGATGCGGGCGCCACCGAAGTACATATACGTATTGCCAGTCCGCCGCTTCAATATCCCTGCTATATGGGCATCAATATACCCACAAGAGAGGAGCTTATTGCCAACAAACTCAATGCCGATCAGTTGGCCGAGCATGTGGGTGCTGATAGCTTGGCATATCTGAGCGTTGAGGGTCTGATCAAGGCCGTACAGATGAACAAGGCTGATGTGAATCCCATCAAGTCCGGCTACTGCACCGCTTGTCTCACTGGCGAGTATCCGGGCGGTCTGCCCGAGGAGTTAAGCTGGTAGCTGGCAGCTGGTAGCTAGTAGAAATGCAGACAAAGTCTCGTTTTAGTTTAGGATTAGCTCTTAGTTGGCGTTACTTATAAGCACATAATATAATATGTATGTACTCGTACATTAAACTGAGTTTTTATTTGGGCGCTGTAAAGTATGCTACATTTTCCACATATTCTATATGCAAATCGGGCTGTCGGCCGATGTCTTCATTGCATATAATTACGGTGCTGTCACATGATTATTTCGAAAACTGTCTAATGCCATAACTTCAATTCATTTCAATTTATTTTTCAAAAGTCTGTTTGCCAAGCAGCCCATCAGGAAGTGGTGATGGGGTCGTTGGTGGAACGCTCGGTTATAGCGTCATATCATACAATATGGTAATCATGTTTGCTTCTTTTTTTCTCCATCTCTCTTCCTCTCCCTCGGTCTGTCCCTTTGCTCGGTGGGCGTTTCAAATACACGCTCCGACAACGTCTAAACGGGGCGTTTAGGGCGTTTAATCCTGCGGAAGATGTCCTTGCGGTTATGTGGCGCTCCGTTATTCTTTTTTTTTTCTTTCATTCTGTTCTCTACCACTCGCGGGATACTGAAGTCAACAATGTCATCATTATTCTTGAATATTGTGTTGTGTTTTCGCAAACAATTTCGCTAAGCTGTGCCACACAAGCGACTGGGAAGAAGTTAAGGAGTCTGAATGGGGAGTGGGTGGGGGGGAGGCATGCGTTGTTGTGTCGCTTTGGCTAAGCCATGATGAAAATAATATGCGCTGTCACCGTAACGCGCTTGATTAATTCTTGTGCAGGGTGCTCATGTACTCCTGAAGGGCACATTGTATGGAAGACTGATTTAATTTTTATCGTAATGAATTGATTAGACTTTGATTTTTATGCGTATTCCAAAATTTGTTAGCTACATGTTGTGAAGTCTGTAATAGTATTAATGAGCAATTATTTCAGATATTTATAAAAAACTTGCACAGAGCTAACCAATATGTAGTTATTTTCGAATCAGTTTTAGATTGGAACGCTATGTTCAATATTCAAGATTTCACTGAAGCCACAAAATTATTAATCCTCATTTAATCACCTCTTATACTCCCTTTCAGCATCAGAACTCTAGGATGCTAATTTCGTAGCAGCTTAGAATTTAGTCCAAATCCAGCTCAAAACCATTTTGAACGTATTTTGGGTAAATATTGTAACATTTTTTTAAACGGCTCTAGTTCAGTTTTCACTTCTTTGTTCTGAGTAGGCACTCGGTTCGAATCACGCCCATCACGACCATCATATGACAAAAGGATGATTAAAAAAATTGTCTAAGTTATCATAAAAAATAATATTAGTTCCACCTAGGACGGATCTTAAATAAAGAGAAAAAATAATAAAAATAAATTTCTTTCGGTTCAATGGCTCACTTATTAAAAGTGTAATCTAAAACTCATTTCTGGTGGATATGATAAAATTTAAGAATTTATATTTTCAAAGCTACTTGTCCGAGTAGAAGCGTAAGGTCCTTCCAACACTGAATAATCATCATATTACAATTATTATCTTGTAATATTTCTGAGTCGTAATTAAAAATTGAATTAATCACAAGCTGAGGAGATATTATATTTAATGTAAAAAGCAAATACTGTGGAACTATTTTTCATTTTTTTTTTACCAAAATTCTGTCTAAAGTTGAAAAGCTGCTTACATGCTCAGCAAATATTGGTAGTAGCGTATCAGTTCAGTCTCTCTAGCTGAGCACAAATCGAATTCCCTCTTACTTTGGGCCAAATGGCTACAACGCCAATGCAAGCGAAAAAAAAAAACTTTTGCAACATTGAAAACAGACGTTGGCACTTTTCTAACAATCGCCGGTTGCTACAAGGATATGAAAAAAAGTTACTTATGTGCGCCGTCGATCACAAACACACACACACACTCATACACACACACACATAGGCAACTAAGCACAGCCATATTGGCAGTGCCATAGTCGTTGTGGTTGTCGCCATCCACATCCACATCCCCATCCTTATTCTTATCGTTCTCGGCAGCGCCGCAAAACATGCTTTAAATTTTTTAATAACGCCGAGCGACACGAGCGTTGGCGTGGCGGAACACAAAAAAAACCTCGAAAGCGCTTGGCTTTCGTGCAAGGCGTTGCCGTCGACGTGTTGGTCTACGTCAGCCCTGCCCCCAACCCCCGCCCGCCTCGTACAGAGCTCTCCAACATCGTCCGTTGTCGTCATTTGCACAGAAGTTATGTAAATTAATGTTTACTTAAGTTCCCCATGTTATTTCTTTCTCATTTTTTTCTCTTTTCGGTTTGGCTCTTGCCTACTTCAAAAACAAAAGCAGACAGAGGGCAGGACACAGGAGTAGGTGGACTTACTTCTAATGGTAACGGCTGAAGGTTAGCCCCAGCACCATGAATGTAGACGATGGAGAGGGGATGTGAACAAAAAAAAAAAGTGCAATAAATTTTTGCCAACTTGGTTGTGCAATCTAATAAAGAGCATTCAAGTGTTGGCTACAAAGGGCAGATGAGCAGCTTCCTCCGTTTCCGACTATAAACAAAATTGCTTATTATTGCGTCAAACGGCTGAGTAAATATTTTCTACACTTACGAGCGGGGCAAAAAATTATTGCCTTGGCATGCAAATGAAATTGGCAAACTGTGAGCCAAGCCGGTAAGATATAAAGTGTTGATGATGATTATGAAGATATCATTATTACAGCAAGACACTTAAAGGCAATTGCCCCAAAATTTAATTTAAACGTCAAACGGCCTCAGGCGTTAAGTGCCTTGCTCTATCATTTTAAACTGTTGACACTTGACTTATGTATGCAACAAGTCGCACAGAAATGCCAGAAAAAAGCTGCCACTAACTGCCAAAAGGCCGGCAGCCCAAAGGAAGAAAGCTTCGACACGGACCATGTCGGCACGAGAGCTGACAATAAACAAACAAAAGTCAAAAAGGAGCCGCAAGCACCTTGATCGCCCATGTTTGATGCCCTTTGGCACGCAAACGTGCCTGGCATGCAAAACTTGCACACGACAAGGCAACAACAAACAATAAGGATTTTACAACAACACCAGCCACAAATCAAATGTAATTTTCTGGCCAATATATTCAGCATACAATACTCGACCACCACCACAAATGACTTTGATATATCCCTTTTGTATTTCAGTTCATTAGCAAATCAAACTTCCTGTTTTCTTGAAGACCTCGTTAGCCCCCTGCCATCATGTCGTCATGTCGTCCAAAAAGGACATTTGTGTTAAACCAATAAACAAGCAGCACATTTCGTTTGCTCAGGTCAGGCGCCCGTTACATGGTTGGCCAAGAATTTGGCATGTTGTTGGGTCACCATCATCGTAGGTACCAGAAAATTTGTTCTCTGCTGGTAATTTAATTTAAAAACATGTCGTTTAAACAACAACAATGTAAGAGGTTTTGGGGGGAAGATCACAATAAATTTAGTTGGAATTGCCGGTCCTCTAGGAGAGCGCTCAAAAATTTATTCAAAATGCGGATTGGATCTATGCATACTTTAATAAAATGTTTGGCTTTTAGTATTATTTCGTTTGACTTTGTCAAAGTGGCGACATTATACTATCTTCATTTAAAATATTATTAATTCATATCATTTCAATATTTTATCAAAATTATTTAGCAAGTGTAGTTAGTGTTTCTTTCTGTTTTGTTGATCCTTGTGCTTGTGCCAAAGTAAGTCTGAAAGAAGGTATACGAGATCCATGTAGTCGAAATTTTAAAGCTTTCCTGAATAAATGTAAAAAATACTTTATGAAAATTTTGCATTAACATTAAAAATTATAAAACTGCTATGAACCAAGCTTCTAAAATTTGTTTGTAGTGTATAATTCGAAACTGATAAATTTTTGTTATTGACTTGAGATTATTTGAGATTCTTGTTAATGTAGAACTAAACAGATGAACAATTAACGAACTTTTGTAATCCATTTTGATCTCATTTTCCTTAAATTTTCGTTTCCGTAATAAGTTATAAAATTTTCAAGTTTTAATTTAAACTAAGTGGAACTAAATGAATTTTTAGATGCATACATGAATTCAAAAATGTGTTTTTCACTTATATTGTGAAAAAGAATGGCCGTTCATAGTAAGTTTTAGAAAGTTACTAGATTATTTTTGTTTATTTTAAGATAAATATGATGAATATTCCCGTGCAATGACTTCCCCAAAAAGCGAATAAATAATTTCAAGTTCAAATCTCAATTGACCCCAAAACTCAACATATGATTTTGATTGGGTTTGTTTAATTATTCCAACATTCCTTAATTTCCAAAGAAATGCAAAAATAAATGTAAATTACTATCCCGCCTTAATTACCATAAACATTTCGCTTAATTAACTTCGATAGCAATGCTGTAATTCATGTACATTCCATTCATAGCAGTCATTCAATTTTTCATTTCAAATTTAACAAAATGCATCAAATTTTAAACATTCATTTGGACACAATCAACAACAACAAGGTGCGGCATTCCCCAGAGTTACAAAATTTGCATAATATTTTGTACAATGCTGAAATAAACGAAAATGCAAGAGCGCCCAAACAAGCGGACGCAAAAATTTCCACAACTTTGCGTTAATTTTCTAAATATTTTCGAAATTTTAAATTGTATTTACACTAAAAACGTGGCCTGGGGCCTGTGACATGGAAACCTTGTAAATGGGGCGCCATCATCATCTGATGGCTGGCTGGCTGGGCTGCGTGGCAAACTTTCTGAGTCAAGCTTCAAATTTTATAATTTAAAATTATGAACTAAAATAATTTAATTTTTGTGCTGTGCTGTGCGCTGGCTGTGCGAAGCAAAAACTTGGCACGCAGAGTGCCGCTGGCTACGTTTGATGAATGGCTGAGGGAGTGTGTAGGGGAATGGGAGGAAGTGAGGCGGGACAAGAAATTGGCTGCCGTTGGAGCGGGCGCATTTCATTTTCTACTTACGGCGATATAGTTATAAACATATACATTTCAAGCGGCATGGACGTGGGCCAAAAATATTAAAAACTCGAATTAAAATTTAAGATAAATTATCAAATTCAATTCTTCAAGGAACTCATATTTTTTCTTTAAGCTCAACTTATTGGATTTTACGTTCGAATACGATTATACGATAAAAGGATTTTAAATTTAAAATATGAATATTATTTATAATATTATTAAAAAAAATGTATGTATGTTGGTAAAATAAATTTTATGTCAATTGATTAAATTCTATTAAAATATTGAAAAATTGTCAAAAGTTGATTAAATGTATTTGTTTAGTTGCTATTTATTTCCTTGAAGAATTAGTTCGGTAATTTAATTTTAATAAAAGTCTCTTTGAAAGCAATAAAATCATACCTATTTGTAATATTTGGTTTGTTCTGTTTAAATAGATTCTAGGGGCTGGAGGACTTGGCGAGACCCCCCCTCGCTACGCCCTTGGCAAGCAAATACAAAAGCGTTGGGCTTGGGCGCGTTCGGTGTTGTAATAAATATGCATGAACATTGTGTGCACAGAAGAATGCAGTTCCCGCAGCACCTCTGCACCCCTGCTCCCCCATACCTCTATAGAAACTCAAAATGTAGAGGCAGTATGACATCGCGTGCCGACAGGTGATTTTCCCGCGTATTGGCCAATGCTGCCAAAGCCCCCATCCGCCCCCTCTACTTCCTCACCCCTGTGCCGAGCCATCGCCGATGCTGAGGCGCATGTTACTCATAAAAGATAATCACAATAATTACGCGAAGCGCTGCAGCGCGCAAAAAGATTTAAGTGTCATGCAACACACCACATGACAACAAAAACAACAAAAAGAACAACAACAACAGCAGGCAGTCGGCCATTTTGACTGCTCCACTTCCGGCGCAGCGGCCACCATTGTCACCACATTGTTGGCGAGATTTGTTGACGACTGCTGGCAAGGATTGGTGGCTTTGTTTTTTGAAATATTTTTCATTTTTTTTTTTTGAATTGTTGTCTTTTCGGTTGGCTGTGCGGCAAGTGGCGCGACCGCATTGACGACTCAGCTTGCATCTGTTGTGCTTCCCATTGCGTGTAGTTCATTATGTTGCCAGTTGTTGTTGTTGTATATCTGATATCTGGCCAACACACAGCAGCACATGCAGCAGACACATCCGCAGTTGCCGGCCCACCGTTGCAAATTTCTACATGGCCGCTCAACTGAAAATTGTTTGTGCAGTTTATTTTTAACCTTTTTTTGTGTTTTTATTTTTTGTCTGTTGTCGTTTTTTTTTTTTTGTTTCGTTTTTGTTTGTATACTGTTGTTGTATGTATGCTGTTATTGTAAATGCAATTTCCCGTTAAGACTTCTTTTTGTCAAGCTGGATTATTTATTATTTTAATTAAGTTATTTTAATTACCTTGTTTTCAATGCAAAGGCCCAAGGGCCATATCAGTGCATTCCATCATATATTTGAACAATATTAACATAAACGCATCACAATTATATTTCACAAAAAAATAAAATCAAAATAATTGTAATACAAATTCATAATGTAAAGAAAATTGATTAATGCTATGCATCGTAATTTGCATTATTCTGCTTAGTTGTGTACTTATTAATACTTTTAATTACATACTGGGAATATTTTTTAGTACATTACGTTAAAAGAGTTTCAAATTTGTATGGATTTTAAAATATACAAGTCAAAACCAAATTACACAGAAAACAGGAATTTGTCTCGATGCTAAAAATATTCTGAAACCAAGTGTTTCGGCAATATAGAATTTAAAAATTCATTTCACATTTCAAGCAATCTATCTTCATTTAATTAGTTTTCTATAAAACTAATAGAATGACATTTCAACGGTTTTATATTTATTAAAATCAATATTTAATTAAAAAGTATTTAAAAGTTGACAATTTTATAACGCGTATATAACTTATAGTATTTTTATATTTTAGTAAATATTGTCTCTAAATTGCATTTGGGAATTACTTTTCAGGGCGTCTACGAAATTTATACTAATCTTAGATAAGAACAAATATTTGCTAGCCTTGGTATTCCTTGAGATGTTGTGTTTCAAATAGAAATTTAGTAAGTAGTTAGTATTATTAGTTAGTTAGTGAGTATTATTTTGACAGAAGAAATTCAATTCAAATCTTGAAGAATTGTAATATCTTCAATCAGTAGAAAACAGATACGCATAGTGTAAAAAAATAAGATTAGTTTAATATTTTTACGTGTAATTGTGGTTTCAAAAATGTTGATATATTATTTATAGACCGATATAAGTTTTGTTCTATTTCAATTTGAATTTGAATCTTTCTTGTTATTACTATTCTAAAATATGTTTCCTATAAGGTGATTTCCTTAAACTTATGCTAGTAATGTTTATACCGTTAAGTCTTCTTAAATTGCATATACATGTGTAATAATATATAATACTATATATGTAGGACATTGGAATATATTTTTGTACTATATACTATAGTATTAAGGATATTTACTATTATTTAATTAAATTTAATAAATAGTGTACACGTTAAAAATAGTATACAAGAGTATTTAATAATTTGAACAAAAAGCCATACATGAATGGAAGTTAAGTCTGTCTATAATTTATCGTTAGATTCTATCTTGCATCGTGTTTTATTTTTTATTTTTAAATAAGATTACTTGGGCATGGAAATTGAAAAAATATCTTGGCAATGTTTTTTAAAGGCAAATATCATTTAGACAAAAAATTTGCATACATATTTCAAGAACTTTGGGAGAGCGTTACAACGACCGCCCCCACATAGTTACCAAAGCCGACTGAAGCGACAGGCACTCCACAAGTGTTCCATTCACAAAAGGCTCGATGCCAGGACTAACTCCAAGCTAACACGCATGTCCTTAATGCGAACAGCACAGCACAGCACGGCACAGCAATTTTGGGGGCGCAACGGGGCAGGCGCCAGTTCGTTGGGTTTGCGCCTCCACTAAATTAGCGACCTCTAGCGGCGTGAATTGCGTCCAACAAATGTACTTCTTATGTATTTGTTTAAATAAATTAAAAACGCAATGTCGCTCAGTTGGCAGTTGGCAGCGTACAAGCCACGAAAGAAATCACGTAACTGTCAAATATCTCATCATATCTCATTTCATGTTGATCGAGTGTGGGAAAAATGTGAGCGCGTCTTCTGTCTTCTGGCTTTTGGCTTTCGGCTTTGGAGAGCCGCAGCAACGCCTGAATTAATACGAGTATTATGATTGTTGTTGCTGTTGTAGCTGTTTCTTTTGTGCGCTGGAAAAAGATCTGCGCTGCCAGATAATGCGGCAAATTCACACATGTCTTCGAGATTATACAGACTGCACACACGGCTACGATTTTAATGGAATATTCGTGTGTGGGTGCACGAGAACGGGTGCTGGGAAAGACAGGCGCATTTTTTGGCAGTCACGTTTGCAGCAACTGAGGCGGTTAGTTGGGCGATATGCCAGTAAACAAGACAGGAGATAATTGGAATTTGTTTCTGAGAAATGATGGGAGTCGAAGGTGATAAATAGAGATGTCTATACACCCAAAAGTAATGACTCTCCTAGCTACTTATAAACCGTATAACATTTATCGTTCAAATATTTCAGAATTGTATGAATTGGACTTTAAATTGTTTGATATAAATAAATAAAAATAAGATCTTAAGGTAATTCTAACTTAAAGAATGTTGAATGAATGCTGAGAGAGAAAATAGAGAGAGAGGGAGATAGATGACAGTGTGCGCCTCTTCTTCAAAAACATGTAAGACTATGTATTTAAAAGGCTATACGTGGAAATCTTGTGTAATTGTTTCTTTTTGAAATATTCATGAACATTTGTTGTATTGCATTGATAAGTAGCATTAATCTGTTAAGCAGACAACCTAAGAATGCTTTACATAATTAATTTGATAAAGAAAAACATGTTAAATATATTGATAAATTTATTTTTATTTAATTTTTTAACATGTATAAACATTGATAACAATGTAGAAAAGTATTATGATTATTTCATTCAAGTGAAGAATAAGATTGACTCTGGGTACTAAAAAATATGATTAATAGCTCCGATATTGTGGGTCTATTTTGTAATTTAATACGGGTATATAAGAACTAAAGAAACTAAAAAAATGCAATCGTAATCTGAATTTGTAAATTTGTTGCTTAATTAGAAATATGTTTAATTTGAGAAATAGTAAGCCAAAACAACAAAACTAATTACGTTTTACCTAATCGTAAAACCAATGCCATAGAAAGCAAGAGGGGTTATATGAGAATTCGAGCTATCAAGTAAATATTTTCCACCAGACATGGGATAATAATTATTTAAGACTAGTTGAGTGGATTCAAGTTAGGGAGCAGAACTTAAGCTAATGGCCTAAATTACATAAAAATTTAATTGAGTTTATGGTTGTATTTTCAGCGGACATGCCAGTTGCAACAACTTTATCCATTAGCCAGGCAAATGCCACAAAATGAATTTGAAGCGGTACTGGAATGCACGGCACGCTGCATGAGCAACACGGTCCCGCCAACGGCGAACGGCCAATGTCCAACGGCCAACCAAGTAGCTAACTAACTATGTATGGCCATAGAGCGTATCATAACCGGATCAGCGTTTCGACTAAACCTCCAATGCAATGTGCAGTGACCAACGGTGAGTCGAAGTGGAAGTAGAAGTTGGAGTCGCAGTCGCAGTCGCAGACGCGGTCACTCGACCGTAATAGTGAAGTGGTAGGGCGTGGGGAGTTGCATGTGACTGGAGTGGCCTGGCACCCATTATTAATGGACGGGTCCACGCTTAGAGCACTCCGAAAATAGCCCGACGAGCGCAAAAGTGAGAGATCTTGAGTCGCCGATAGCCACGGTCAAGTTCACGGCGTTGACTGAGACGCCAACGTCGCTGACCCGAGTACAAAACAGAGAATAGTGGTAGCAGGCGCGTATCATTAGCGTGTAACAAAATTAAAATTAAAAGAAAAAAAAAACAACCGCGAGCAAATTGAAACTGTAACGGACCCGCGATGAACCGCCAAAGGCAAGCTGCAGCACGTCATAAAGCCGGTTACGCGATAAACATCAGCACAGCCGCACAGGACCCCAGAGCCCTCTAAATAGTTTATTGATATGCTACTAAAAGGACACGGGCAGCGCAGGAGCGCATGAGCGCAGCCAACACGGACAGGTGTGGCCTGTCCGGTTCATAATTAAGAAAGAGGTCGCATGACTGGCATTTTCCTTGTTCGCATTCCTCTGCTACCGAGACGATCACCTTGAAAGTAAAAGTAGTCGAGCGTTTTACTTTAATGCATTTTTATGTTAATTTCAAAGTTGCGCGCAAAAAAATATTAAATTAAAACAAACAAATAATGAATAATAAGTAAATCGAGTGAGCGAGCAAGCGAGCGAGAGAGCCCCAAACGATTTGCATAAGCATGGGAGAGCAATGAGAGAGCGCCACCAAAGCGCTGCCAGCAACAACGACGACGATCATCGACAAGTGCTTCACTCACTAATGTGTGTGTGTGTGTGTGTGTGTGTGAGTGTGGGTGCTCATTAAACAGCTGATCGGCAGCAGCAGCTGTCGGCATCGACGCGAGCTATGCAAAGTTTTTCAGCTGAGCTCGCGAGCGGTAATTGTAATTATAATTTTAATGGCATGCAAAGTGTTTATTAAACATGGCCGAGTCACATGCAAATACAGCGTTAGGTGTTGAGATTGTTGTTCCATTGTTGTTGATCTTCTTCCTCTTCTTTTTCATATTGTCGGCAGCAGTAGCAGCAGCAGCAGCAGTTGGCCGCATAATCATGTTACACATTTTATGCTGATTAGCGTGGTCAAGATTTGTTATTTTTTATTTGCCTTTGCTTTTGGACAGCTGACGGGGAAATGTATTCATTTCCAAATAAGAAACAGAGAGAGAGGCATACATTTATATTATTTCCCCATTTCATAAGTACATTTTTGACTTCAAACTACATTTTGAATCGCCTAAAGATAACGAACTAAACATTAAATGTTTCAAATTCTTTTTTTGCTATTTATAGAATGTTTTATTTTTTGGATTTTTTTTATGACAAAAACAATTATTTCCAAAAATTTCCAACATCGACATTTTCAATGGATTTTTAATTCAGAAAAAAATAAAAAAAAACTTGCCAATCAAAAAACCTAGAGTATAAAATTTAGTATTTCAGAATCGAATTTGGAAAGAATGTAAAGTTTATTTAAATTTAATTTGATTTCTCTTTGGCAACCCATATTTGCTTTATCTTCATTTATGCATCGTATTCTGTCATTGCCAGCAAATATATTACAATGACAGTATTTTAAATGATTTATAGTCGATTGAAATAAGGTTTACAAATTATTTGAATTCTGAATCATTAAACGTAGTAAACACTCACCAAATTAGCTCTAATTTTAACTTTGGAACTTGGTTCGTTTTGTTAACGACTGTGTAATTGAGTCAGTACTTGCGTTGAAGATGGCGTGGTTTTTACATTTGGCATTTTCAAGTATGAGTTTCATTCTGGAAATCACTTAAAGACAGTATATTGCACGTTGCTTAGCTCTACGCTTACAACACACTCGATTTTTATAGCCAGCTATTGCCGTTTTAAGCATTTAAAATTATATTTATTTTATTCCAGGCCCTTGAGGTTATGAATAGGTGGCTAGCCCTTCGAGCGGCCCATAAAAACGCTTTGACCTCACCTTTTAGAAATGCAAAACATCTGATAACTAATTTATAATTCAAAAGCTATATTATTTATTAGACATGTTATCTTAATTGTAAATCCATCAATGTGGAAATATTACTTCAGACTTTTTTTTTCTTCTTCAAGTATGTATGTATGTTATATTTTGGACTAAAAAAGGAGAATAAAACATTTTAACTGCGTTTAGATTAACAGAACAATATATTAACAAATTACGTCGATGAACAATAAAAAAAAAAACTTAAAAATTATTTTTAAATATACTTGTAGAGATTTCAGAGTTTAATCAAAATTGTTCTGGCATTAGGAGTTGATAAAAGAAATTGTCAGGTAAGCGCACTAATGTTGAAAATCAATACAAACATAAGTACCAATGCACGCATGTTAATATAAGCAGATAATAATCTTATGTTATCTACAAGTTATCTGTCACTGTTGCATACGAATGTAAGCATAAAGAATATGTATAGCAAAAGTGTCAGTCTCCAATAAAACTCTAAAGCGAACAGACGCACGGCGGTCCGCGACTATTGTCTTTTACTTTACTCCTACTGAGCCCTTCCCTTTTCAGCGAATATATAATCTATTCAATAGGTTATGGGCCCAGGGCATATAGGCTCATAGGAGAAGTTCAAAGTATTGTGAAATAGTAATCGTTTGGTGACTCAAGAAATATAACATTTAAAAAATGAGTGCGCTATATCAAATAGACAAATTGGAAGAGCATAACTATGACTCATGGAGCATACAGATGCGATCTGTCTTAGTGCACGCGGAATTGTGGAGTGTGGCATCAGGTGCTGAACCTAGTAATACTGAGAGTTCAAGGCCAAAAGATGAAAAGGCATTAGCAATTATAACGCTAAGTGTAAAAGCTTCACAATTGGGCTTCATTAAAAATTGCAACACTTCGTACGAGGCATGGAAAAAGTTAAAGGACGTTCATCAGCCGAGTGGACCTGTACGGAAAGTGTCGCTGTACAAGAAATTGCTAGGCAAACGCATGTTTCAAGGCCAAAGCATTTCAAGTTACATACACGAATTTAACGAAATTCTGGATGGTTTGTGTACAGTTGGCATCGAATTAAATGATGAGTTAAAAACAATCGTGTTGTTGTCAAGCTTGCCCGAACCATACGAAAATTTTGTCGTCGCCATTGAGACGCGTGACAATTTACCGTCATTTGATGTGTTATGTATCAAGCTGATGGAAGAGGGAGAGCGCAGAGGCAATGCAGATGGAGAGAGCGAGAATGCAAGAGCATTTATAGCTACGCAGCAGATCGTCGCGCATTCCAAAGCGAATTCAAAAAGGAATTCAAAAATCGTCGTTTGCTACAACTGCGGCGAAAAAGGGCACTACAAGGCACAGTGCAAGCGTGAGAAAATTCGCGGTGAAGGGAAAAAGCAATCGACAAAGAAAGAGATGGAAAAGCAGAGCAGCTTGTTAAATGCGTTGGACGTTGGAAAGATAGAGAACAACATGTGGTGTCTGGACAGCGGAGCAACAAGCCATATGTGTTGCGATAAGACGTTATTTTCAAAATTTATTGCGCACACTGAAATGATCGGTTTAGCTGACGCTGGTTTCCTGAAGGCCGAAGGCAGAGGAGAGGTGAAGTTACAGACAGAACTTTGTACCTTGGTGTTGTCAGATGTACTGTATGTACCGAAAATGAATGGCAACTTTATGTCCGTCAGCCGGTCAGTGCAAAAGAACAATGTTATACATTTTGGGCCACATTTTGCTAAAGTTATACAAAACGGCGAGTGTATACTGAAAGCGAATAAAGTTGGGAACCTTTATATGTTTCAAGGCAAACAAAATAGGTGTTATTCCGCAACTGAATCAGATGGTACATTGTGGCATAAGCGTTATGGCCATTTAAATTTTACCAGTCTGAAGGAAGTGATCAGCAAAGAGCTAGTGCGTGGTATTGGAAAGGTTTTTTTCCCAGACAACTTGAATTGCAAAACGTGTATGCTAAGCAAAATACATGTACAGCCATTCCCAAAGGTAAGCACTAACCGTGCCGAAGAGCTGTTGGAACTGGTTCATGCTGATGTATGCGGCCCATTCGACACGAAGTCACTTGCTGGATCCAAATACTTTCTGACCTTCATCGATGACAAGTCCAGGCGTATATTTGTTTATTTTTTGCGGAAGAAAGATGAAGTGTTCAGTAAGTTCGTCGAATTTAAAAACTTGGTTGAACGGCAAACAGATAAAAAGCTCAAATGTATTCGAACCGACAATGGAGGCGAGTTTGTCAACACAACATTCAACGGTTTCCTGAAACACCATGGTATTGCAAGGCAATTGACCGTGGCTTATACTCCGCAGCAGAACGGCGTGGCGGAAAGAGCAAACCGGACATTAACGGAGATGTCCAGATGCTTATTGGTGCAGTCGGGCCTAGGCGAGTCTTTGTGGGCCGAAGCAGTCAACACAGCAGTATACATAAGAAACAGATCACCTACCAGTGCACTGAACAACCTGACTCCAATGGAAGCGTGGACAGGTAAGAAACCCTGTGTTAGCCATCTAAAAGTTTTTGGTTCCATTGCAGTTGCACTTGCAAAGGGTCCCCGTAAAGGCAAATTCAAACCCAAAGGGCATGAGTACCGTATGGTTGGGTATTCGGTAGCAGCCAAAGGCTATCGGTTATACGACCCAGAGACGAGGACGATTGTCGAAAAACGAGACATTCTATTTGATGAGCGTTGTGGTGGTCATACCAATGAAGATACCGTTACGGTAGATTTTCCTGCATGCGAGGTTCAAGAGCATGTCACTCACACGGATGGTGACAGAAGCATCGACGACGATGACAGTGAGCACAGTTCTGACGACAGCAGCTCCAACGCATATGAGAGTGCAGTCGAAAAAGAAGACTCTGACGAGGATACTGTGAAGATTGGGCCAGGCCGGCCTAAAATTGTTCGAAATGGTAAACCTGGTCGTCCAAGAAAGCAATACAATGTGCTTGGAGCATTGGTTGCTAGTGACGTAATGGTTCCGACATCCTATGATCAGGCCGTTGGTAGCACACATGCAGTATTCTGGCAAGAGGCGATGCAAAAGGAATATCAGGCACTACAATCAAACGAAACCTGGCAGATGGCTGATTTACCAAAAGATCAGCGAGCAGTTGGTTGCAAGTGGGTATACAGCCTGAAACGTGACTCTGATGGAAAAGTCGAACGTTTCAAGGCACGACTCGTTGCTAAAGGGTGCTCCCAGAAGTATGGCGTGAACTATGTAGAGACGTTCTCACCCGTTTGCAGATTGGAAACCGTGCGGTTTATTTTGGCGTTAGCAGCGGAATTGAAGCTGTACCTTCACCAGATAGATGTGTGTACCGCCTATTTGAATAGCGACCTGCATGAAACTGTTTATATGAAGCAGCCACAGGGATACACAGATCCCAATAATCCAAGTAAGGCTTTATTGCTTAAAAAGGCAATATATGGATTGAAGCAGTCGGGGCGCGAGTGGAACTCCAAGCTCGATTGTGTACTACAAGGCATAGATTTTGTAGCATGTGAAAATGAACCGTGTCTTTACAAAAGGAACGGAAGAGGTGACTTATCATTAATCCTTGTTTATGTTGATGATATAATTATAGCATGCCGATCAAAAGAGGACTTGGCCAACATCAAGTCAGCCATTACAACATCGTTTGAATGTGTTGACAAGGGAGAGCTGCATTTGTTCCTTGGCATGGAAGTGCAGCGCGACGGTGAGCTTGGCGAAATTTCGCTAAGCAATTCGCAATACATCAAAGACATATTGCGTGAACATGGATGCGAGACCTGTAGACCTACAGCGACCCCACTGGATGCTGGTTTCCAAGTGATATGTACCAGCGAGCATTGTCAAAAGGTTGACATTGCATCCTACCAGTCTTCAATTGGCGAGTTAATGTGGCTGGCGCTTACAACAAGGCCAGACATATTGCATTCCGTTGCCAAGTTAGCTCAACGGAATCAAGATCCGCATGCAGAGCACCTAGTGGGTGTAAAACATGTGCTTCGATACCTGGCGTCAACTGTGGACCTGAAGTTGCACTACAAAGAGTGTGGACAACCCCTTACCGGCTATGTGGATGCAGACTGGGGTGGCGACCGCATCGATCGCAAGTCGTATACTGGCTATGTATACTACTTGGCTGGAGGACCCATATCCTGGCGATCTGAAAAGCAACGCAGCGTGGCACTTAGCAGCACGGAGGCGGAGTATATGGCTCTTTCAACTGCGTGTAAGGAGGCCATATACCTACGGCGTCTTATAGTGGAGATTGGCTGCGGTGACTCGAGTACTCCAACTATTCTTCATGGCGATAATTTAAGTGCTCAACAATTAGCTAAGAATCCTGTACACCATGAAAGAACAAAGCATATTGATATTAGATATCATTTTGCAAGACAGGTTGTAAACGAAGAACAAATTGTTTTACAGTATACATCAACCAATGAAATGATAGCTGATATTTTAACGAAAAATCTCCCTAAAGCGAAGCATGTTCATTTTACAAAGCTGTTAAATTTGATTTGAAAATTTTTGTAAAACATGTTTGCATTGAGGAAGGGTGTTGAAAATCAATACAAACATAAGTACCAATGCACGCATGTTAATATAAGCAGATAATAATCTTATGTTATCTACAAGTTATCTGTCACTGTTGCATACGAATGTAAGCATAAAGAATATGTATAGCAAAAGTGTCAGTCTCCAATAAAACTCTAAAGCGAACAGACGCACGGCGGTCCGCGACTATTGTCTTTTACTTTACTCCTACTGAGCCCTTCCCTTTTCAGCGAATATATAATCTATTCAATAACTAATAGCTAAAAGATATTTTCATATATTTTCTTTTGCATTTTGACAAATTGAGGAAATTCAAAATCATACGATTTTTTGCGCACCAATAACATATGTATTTTGGAAAGCTTTTCTGTGCGCGCAAAAAGTTATCAAAAATGTTTTCACTGACAATCGCCGGACAGCTGAGCAGCAGCAGCAGCAACAGAACGACGCAGAGTTCAAATTCTGGGCAAAGAGCGCACACAGACGGTTGAGTTGACAGTCGTGTGCTCTTCACACTGGAAGCGGCGAGCGTGTGTTGGTATGTGTGCGCTGGGACTTGTGGGCGGTGCCACTGAGCGATGACGAATGCTAGCACGCAGACGCAGTGCTCAGAGAGTGGGCGTGTTCGGAGCGCGACTGGTGTTGTCTGTGTGTGTGCGCAGAAGCGTAACAAGTGCCTGGAAGGAGTGAGGCAGCTGCATGCGAAGCACATAGGTTAGACAGAGGCAGTTATAAACAAAATGGCTGCTATCATTGGCCAACGGCCCATAGATGGCGCCACTGTCACGATTTTATTGCCATGCCTGGGGATGGGAGAGAATGTGTACTTCAAGCCAAATTGCAGCCGGCATTTTTGCCTGGCATTTCCATTTGAAGCCTGCACGTCGTGCAAGCAAAGAAAAGTGCGCGTAGGAAAATGGGCAGGCAAGCAAGCAGCAGCAAGGAACGTAAAACTGTTTGGCGCGCTCGGCAAAAATATATAATAGCTGTAGAAATGTAAGAGAAGCGCCGCCGTTTTTGGTAAGCGATTTGGGTTAGCAGTGTGTGCTCACCAAGGCACAACCACACACACACGCATAGCAAGTGAACGAGCTTGGGAGCTTGCCACACCGTCGGCCTTGTAGGCGCATTTCCGCAGTCGCCACAACTTCTTGGCCAGAGAATGTTGAACAATTTTTCACTCGACCAAGAAATGCCGCCTTGCCGATTTTCACGCTACGTTGAGTCGTTGCACTGACTGCGTCGAGGAGCTTCGTCTGCCTTTCTGTATCTGTGTGTGTGTGTGTGTGAGCTAGGCACACATTTTTCTTTCCACACAACTCGAACTTTTGGACGTTTGGTGGGCAAGTGCATTTGTTAGTTTTTGACTTGCACAGGCGGCAGGCGCATGAACTTGTCCAACAGCATTTGATTTTGTAAACATAGAGAAATGATAGAGCGGAGCAGGGCAGAGGGGGGGGGGGAGGGTTGTGTGATGGGGAGAGAGTAGGGGAGAAGGCAATGGACAGACAATGGCACAAACTGAGCTCAATAATTTCAACATTGTTACCTTAATGAAAGCTTTGCTCTTCATTTAAAAAGCAAAATGGAGAGACAACACACAAAAAGGGAAAATGTTGCTGTTGGGAGAAAGAAGGGCCAACCATTTGGCTGCAGTCTGCCTTCGAAGGAGCTCTTTTTTGTCGGACTGTAAAACATGCTTCCTGCATTGCCGTAGCCCCCGTCCTGTCGCTCGTTGCGCGCAGCTCGACGACGCAGCAGTTTGCGTAATAAAATTTGCATAATTTTAAATGTGTGTGTGTGTGTGTGCGTGAGAGTGCGTGTTTGTCTGTCTCTCGACTGTCTCGCATATCCTCCTTTTGCATAGAGAGCACAAAGTAGCCTTACGCATTGTCTGTTGCAATAACAAACGAGCGTTGCTTCACAACTTGCAACACTTACGGCACTTTAAGGCTGACAGCTTTAAGTACAGCCTCACACAAAACGCCTGTCGTTGTTTCTCATTAGCCTGAGACTTTTATGTGTTTACTTTTGCGAATCAAACCAAGCATGTCCTTGCGTGTTTACGATGCCAATGAAAGCACTTTCAGTTGTGGGCGGCGACAGGCCACCTGCCTAAGCTGTTGGCTAAGTCAGCCAAAAAATTCATTACGAAACGCTGAATGCCAAATAATAAATAATAAAAAGGAAAAAACTAATCATATAACACGCACACAACAACAGTCAAGAAAAAGGAACAAACAAAAAATCATAAAAAATGCGCCGAAATTACAAAAAATGTCAGTGACGTCGTTGGGCAACCCACTTATGATGCTCATTAAGCGAGGTTATTAGGGCCATCAAACCAAATCAGGACAAACTATAAATGTCAACCCTTTGCCGTTCTCGATGAAGTGAAACGAATGTAGAAAAAACAACTTTGCTCCAAAAGTTTTGTCTTCGCTTTTGGGCGAACAAGTTTTTCCTACTTCACCCTTTTCCCTCCCCTCTCTGCACGCGTTGTTATTGTTATCAACATTAAATCAAAGCACAATGACAACAACAATTACAAAAGGCTCTACCTAAAATAAAAAAAATAAATAAATACACTGACACTCACAGACACATATGTATATGTATTTGTATATTTGTATCTTTAACGACCCGCACCATTCAAATAAACGGAACAAAATGAACGACGGAAAAATCAGAAGAGAAAAGGGGGAAAAAAGCAGAAGAAACACACAAAATTTACAATGTCGCCAGTTTCCGGTGCTTGGCGGTCTCTCGGAACGGCCGTGGCCGCGGCAGCGGCAGCCATTGCGTTGCTTTGGTTTTGTTTTGTTTTTCTTGTTATTGTTGTGGCAATAAAATACATCATAACGGTATCATAAGCGAACAAAGCGAAAGGCGATACACACACACAATCATACAATCGTAGAGGGAATGGAAAAAAAGGGCAGCGAAAATCTGTGGAAAAAATCCATTTGCTGGGCGGCAGCGGCAAGAAAAAATATTCAAATTTGGTTACGCGGCACACACAAACACATACATACACAATAAAAAAAGCAACAAAAAGAACAGTGGCAAAAACAAAAGACAGAAGAAAAAACAGAGTGCGCGCTATTATGGCAACAACAACAACAAACAACAACAAAACAACAACGACAACGAAAGCAACGACAATGGTGGCCACAGGAAATAGTCGCATACACACACAAACACACATGTATGGACGCACACCTCCCGCTCGCACACACACACACACACACACACACACACACACACACACCTTGAAAGGGTTGCACGTACGGTTAGTTGTCTCCTGCGTGTTGCAAATAAAATATTAAAATTGGTTCAATGAATTTCAATAACAACAACAAACACGAAATCAAAACTAAATTTCGCTTTATTGATAACGCAACACGCAAATGTATCTAAAAGTGGAAAAGGGGATGGGGAGCGGGGGGGGGGGGCTTGCCGGTTAAAGTGGTTCTCTTTCTCTCTCTACGGGTGTGTGTGTGTGGGTTTGTAGGCAGCACTTAAAATATGCGCCTGCCATGCACAGTGGCGTGCCCCGAAGTTATGATTTGGGAACACATTTTAGGAACTCAATATTATTTATAAACATCGTTTGTGTCGTTAATTGGATTTGCAGATTTGTTATGAAATTTGATTTCATTAATAAAGCAACTAAAATTTCAGTTTAGAACAGTAGAAAACTTAGAAAACTTGTTTTGCCTTGAAAAGGTTTGTTTTCAGCTAACAAGACATTTTCCTTGGATTCAAAATAAAAAAGAGCCGCTCTAATTGTTGTTTTGTTAGCAATTTTGCATTTTGCTTCTTTCTTGACTTCATAAAAATGTGACGTCAGAACGAGTCTTATTAGATAATATAATTATTATCATGACTCCGGACATAGATTGCCGGACTGCTAATAAAATTTCCCCCACAGAGTTGGAGATTTTCTTTTATCTCTTTTTTTCTTAATTATTTTAATTAGTTTTTAATTAGAATTTTGTTTTCTCCTGAACTCACAACTTACAACGTCTCTGATAAGCTCTGTTAGCTGGCCATATGGCGAGTAAAATTCCCCCAACGACACGTTGGAGGCGTTGTAGAGTTATTATATATATATTATATTATAATACATTTTGTTTGTTGTATAATTCTGTGATTTGTATCAACAGCCTATTTTGTTGATTTAATAAAATTAATAATTTGTTATTTCGTCCATAATGTACAATTTATTTTGAATCTTATTGTGTTTTGCATCCGTTTCTATTTAAAAAAAAACTTCTCATAGCTCCGCAACTATGTTCAACTATCGAACTATTTTATTTTTAATACATGATTTTAATTCAGATTGGCTTTACTTGATCTAACATGTTAAATGTATGATTATAATGCTCAGTTATCAATGAATTGGCTTTGCTTATGATTGAACAGTTCGTTGAAGAGCAGATAAGAAAAAAAGAAAGATACTAAACATTCTGTCCAATGAATATTTTTAACGCGAACATTGAACTTGAATACATTTGTAAATGCTGGCAAAAAATCGAGTTGATTTGATGGCTTTTAATGGCAACAATAGATTTAATTCTTGAATGTATTTAGTTGTCAATAGAAAGGTACAAGGAGGAATGAAAATGTAATAATATTTTTTATAATACCGCCAATGGATGCAAAGCAATAGTGCATTGTCAAGTTCTCAGTATTTATAATTTAACAAATTGCAAACATAGCGAATAAAGATAACCAGAATATTTTGTAAGTTGCTCTTAATATAAGAAATATCAAAAATAGGCATAAGAAATAATTTCGATTAAAAATTTTGAAAACTCGAAAGAAATGTTTTATAATAATATGTTCACTTTTAATGATATAATTAAACAAAAAATGTACTTTCATGTTGTTTGAAAATCACTTACATTTTGTTTCCATATCATTTATTTAGATTAGGAGTAGCTGGCAGACTTTTTACTCTCACAAACAATTCCTGCAGTCGTGCAATCAGTGCCGCCACTGTTCGGCCACAAACATGTGTACGTACAGAGTTTATCGGATATGAATATACACAGAAATCTGCATACATATATGGACATGCTCGTACAAGCATTGCTGTCTGTGAGTGTGTGGCGGTAGGGGGAGTTATAAAATGCCGTCAATCTTAACCCTTTTGCAGTTATTCGTGCGTGTGCCTTCGGTATTGCGTTCTCTCTGTTCATATTTTATATGGCTTTTCAATATTTTTTGGTAGTTTTGGCAAATCGATAAAGTTCGGTCGATTTGCATTTCGTTGCCTTGAGTTGAAGCTGTTGACCAGAAAAAAAAGAAATGAAAATCTCTACCTAATCGATGATTAACCGGCATGCAAAATGCAGGCATACGTGAAAATCCGCTGAAAACATGCCTTGCCATTGATATATGTACGAAAACGTATGTATCTGTGTGTGTGTGTGTTTGTGTATAGCAGCCCCAATGGTCGTGTCGTAGGATGTGGCGCGTCAATTTATATACAACATAAACATACACACACACACACACTCACTATTAACATACGCATTGTGAAGCACGCGTTGGGCTTTTTCTATTTGGCGACAGTGTCCAAACAATACACCAGCGAACACACACACACACACGCACACAAACACACTCAGACATATATGTACATGTACATATGTAAGGACATGCAAAAAATTACACGCACAAAAAATGGGATATGGTTTACAAAAGTATTAAGCAAGCACCATTTATAATAAATCCATTTAACTAAACTGGCTAGAGAGGCTGAATAATTTGCAGATAAAACTTGAAGGCAATTCTCCAGTAATGCAATGCTTTAATAATTCTAAGCTAATAACTCCAACTGAGTGCACCACAAGCTCCCTGGAATTTACTTTTCAAGGTGCACTGAACAGCAATTTGTATGCAAATTATTTGCCTGTCTGACTGCAGCTTACGAGTTTAAAGTTTTAAAGTTTAAACAAAACTTGTATAGTCAGCCTCCTATTAAGGTATTAGAATGCAAAAATTTAAATTTATTAAGATTGTTAATATCTAATTTTGACTTTAAACGAAAATACATTATATTTTATACCCTTTCAGCAATTCATTTGATGTAGAACAAAAAAGGTAACTGACTTAAAGTAATATTGCAACAAATATTGCACTTTTTACGATCACTTTATCTTGCTTTAAAAGAAATAAAAGAATATTAAATGAAACAAAACACTTCAACTCTTTTTGGAAAATATTTGAAAATTAGTTTTGTGTATTATTCTAACACAAAATAGTTAAAAAAAAAAAAACAAATAAATTAAACAAAATACTAATACGTACATAAGAATTCAAATACTTTTTACTTTTGCTTGCAAAATTATGAAACTTGGAAATTGGCAATAATAAGCAATTAAGTGTCAGCTTTAGAACAATGTATTGCTAAGAATATTGGAAAGAATATAAATTAGCTTATCAGTATTTATTTAAGTAAGAATAATCCGTTTTGGACGGGATCAAAATATCTTATCTGCATATTTTATAGTATGTCTGGAAAAGTAAAAAAAAAATTTAGTTCAATTCGCAACTTTTAGAAAATTATGAAAACCAATTATTTAAATCTTGTATTTCCTTATTAAAATGTTAAAAACTGGTTGTTTAAAGCAAAAGCTAGATTGCATTGAGTTTTGAATGTAAATCGAAAATTGATCAAAGGATTCATTTTAAATTAGCGCTCATTAGTGATAATAATACTATGCTAAAAATTGTAAGAAAGTTATCATATGTTTTCCAAAAACATGTTCTTGTAAGAAGCCTATTTATATTCTATACGTACAATACTATAGTGGTAATTCGAATAATAATCTCAAAAGTTTATTTCGACTTAATTGTTGATGAAGTTAAGTGATTAAAAACAATATATTGATACATATCTATTAAAATGTAAAAAGAATAGAACTAAAATAGAAGTGAATTAAAAATAAATACTGATAATTCCTCAAAGATTTAATGCTCATCAATCAAACAAACAATTGCATAATTTAGTAAAAGCACTTAGTGGTAACATAAATTTGTTGAAAATTGTAGTTTCAATATTTATCAGTTCGATATGTTTTTTTTTGAGTGTATGCACAAAATGGCAACACTGGCGAATGTCTATACAGCGGGGCCAGCAGAGAAAAAAGTGGAAATACCTACAGGGGCGAACATGACAGACGTGTGGCGTTTGGGTCGCTGAGGGTTGAAAGGACGAACACACAAACACACACACACCCACACACCCACACACACACACACGCACACATCCACCCACGATTACATACACACTCGCAGGGACAAATAACAAACAAACAGACTGAAAGCAGTGCCCAGGCTCTTTGCTGCTGCCTCTTCTTTGCGAGGATTGCGTTGCGTATTTGCATGTGGCACTGTGGCAACAATGGGGCGCCGGGACGAGCCCACCCCCTCTGCCCCCCTATGCCAGCTTTTAGCCTATGCTCGGCCACAAGCTACGATGCACGTAGTATTTGAGCTTATTGTATGCGTGAATATTCAAATGCTGCGTGCCTCTATGTGTGTGTGTGTTTGCTTGTCTGTGTGGGGGTTGCCACAGCAACAGGAAATAGACGCATGCGTATTGCTTGGCCCCGTGCTGTTGTTCTTGTACTATTTGCCCGGGTTGGGCTGCCACTGGGGCCCCACACTTAGCCCCCCCCCCCCTCTACTCCTGCCCGGTTCTGCTGTTGCTGCTGCTCCTGTCATTGGGGGCTGCCCAGGGCACCCGCACGTTCGTTTCAAACAAAGCAACGCCAAATAATAAATAATTGGTAGTTGGCATTGAGGTGTAGTAACGAAATGTGGCCGCCCCCCATTCCCACAGTGCCACGCCACCGAGTAGTTTGTTTGCTTTTTATGGTTATTTTTTTTTCTTCTTGCTATTGCCTGCGTTCCATTTTCCTAATTAAAGCTTATTTCGACAAATATGTTGCCAGTGTTGATTGAAAAACAAACACAACGATAGCAAACAAGCAACTGGCGGTCTACGAGGCGTATACTTAATACACAAAGCTTTAAATTTAAATTTCCACATGTCTATCGATTTGTGGCCCATCACATTTTAAAGCCAGCATCAGCATTATCCTGGGTGGCACAAAGTGTCGCCAACTCATATATATTTAGTTGTGTGTGTGTATCATTTAAAATGGCGTGCTTGCCTCTCTTTTTGTCTGATTGTCGCATTGTCTGTGTACGTGTGCAGGCTCGTATGTATGTATGTGTGTGTGCTTGCAACCTGTCTACATAAATATTGTCTGCGATAAGGCCTTTGTTTTTGTCATAAATCTCATTTTATGATGAATTGATGTGAGACACATAGCCAGACATCAAATTGGATACATACACGGAGAGATACCAGTTTGGGGGAGGCATCCAAAAGGAGTATATTATGGCAGAGAGAAAGAGTAACAGAATAGAATAAATTTCGATTATTTATAGCATGCTTTGAACGCTTCGAACTTTGAGTTTATAGAATAATTTCAATATTAAAGTGCATGTTGAATGAGGCCTAATAAATAATAATATTAAATGGATTAACTTATTTATTTTCTAATATAAAATCTACATATGGTGTCGACATGCATTTCAATTCTTTAATACTGGACACTTTTCTTAGCCTTAAATTATATGTATTTTTTTAGTCCAGACTTCTTTTTTTCGAAATAAAACCAATTGAAAAACAATAACGTTCAATACTTAATAGTTTATTTAATTAACTGAAAACGAAGCCCTTAAAGATTAAGATTATCGCCGACATAATTGCTTAAGTGTTGCATTTAGTTTGGAGAAGAAAGATCGGGTTGTTCGAGAAAGCCTGTTAACATGAAAATGCTTTATTTTTAAAAACTTTTCACATAATTACTCTCAAAATATAACCTTTTTAGCATATGAGGGCATGACTTGCTAACATCAAATTCAGACAGAAATAGGCTAACGATTATTTTAAACATAGTATTTATTTTTCATTTAATTTATTAATTATTAACTCAAGTATTGTTGATGGTTTGTAAGCTACGAGTTTTACTTTTGTTAAGTTGTGTATTCGAAGTAATAAATGAATAAATAATCAAATATGCTATTGTTCCAAAAAAAACGAATAATATAATTATAAGCTAAGCCACAGATAACTTCTTTTCCTTTGACATTAATTTACTTTTTAACATTTAAAAGTTATTCAACAAGACATAACAAATTGAATAATATCGAAATGTTTTACTTCAACTTTAATATG
The DNA here is from genome assembly GCF_003285725.1 of Scaptodrosophila lebanonensis. Lineage (NCBI taxonomy): Eukaryota > Metazoa > Arthropoda > Insecta > Diptera > Drosophilidae > Scaptodrosophila > Scaptodrosophila lebanonensis. The sequence continues at coordinate 7,567 of NW_022060546.1, read as the reverse complement.
CAACAAGAAACGAATTCGCTTTCAAAGCCAATAGCTAGCTCGCAACTACTTACAAGTATATTCTGATAGATTTTTATGTTGCTCATTACTATTTTCATACTTGGCTGGGATTGAAGTGTTCTGCTGCGCTTTTGCACTCCATAAATCAACAACTAATAAAAAGCGTTGCTCGAATGGCTAGCAAGTTTTTGTTTTGAATGATTGCCCAGCGGCTTCAACTTCAAAATGGCGCACAAATCGCTACAAAAGCAGAGAGCACATACATAGTTTAAAGAACCCAGAGCAGACAATCTCACAGTCTCAGTCTCATTCGGAGTCTCCGTTTGGGTCTCGTTCTCAGTGAAAGTTATGCAGCGACTCAGGATAATGTCTGTCTGTCTGTCCGCTTCTCCCGCCACCAGTCTAACCGTCTCGTTGTGTTTGTCTGTCTGTCTGCCTGGCTGCCTGTATGTGTGCATGCGTTTGCACCTCATTTGCATAAACGCTCTGGCAGCACAAACTTTTGCCCACATTGCACACGGCCATGCCCGCATTGAGTTGGAAAAAAGGCGTCCAGGAGGCAGCCGAAGAAAAACTGCCAACAACTGAAGGGTGGGGGAGGCGGAGGGGTTGGGGGTCGACTCGACGAATCGAGTGAAAAATGCGCAAACTTGGTAACCAAGTTAGCGCGTTATTTTTAGCATTTTCCCGCTTTTTGCCTGTCTCTCCCTTTTTTTATGCCAAGCACTTGGACAATGCTCAAGGACTTTGTACAAATCACAGCGAACTGGAAATTATGATCGATGAGCAGCGGGCGCGACAAAACATGTTAGGAAATTTGTTAAGTTTTCCCAAGGAGCCCGTTGATTTAGAGAGCGGAAATTTGAGTGAGTGAGCAATTCGGACAATCGCTTTCCTCTGCGCTTCTCATCGCGTGCTCTTCACTGACATTATTATTAATGGATAGGTGTGGAAAGAGTTCCTACTTTTAACAATATATATAGGACATATATGAGCGACATGTCTCATCTCCTCGGCAACACTTAAAGGTGCTTTGCGTTCACACAAACTTTATGCTTTACTTCAGTTTTGGTAAAGTTGATGAATAAGTAGGAATCTTTCAGCAAATCATTAAGCAAATATAAGTCTTGAAAATATGTGAATTGGCGATTTAAGTTGTAGAGTTTGTTCTGAATGAAATGATCTTCGTCTTTCTCCGTTTTAAAATGTTTAAGCAACCTATTATTTAAAAAGATAACTGAGAAATGTAAATTAACAATAATAATAATAATATGAATGGCAACACAATTTATTGTTTAATAGTAATAATAATATTATAATTTATTTGTGAAACTTGGCCACACTTGGCTGTACGACGAGACACAGCTAGGCGAAAGGCAAATAATATTCCCCACCGGGCGGAGGTATTTATTAGATATTATTGAAATTTGATTAGATAGTAGGAGAGATCTAGGCTTTCCTAGCTTATAAGGCTTTTCCAGTTTGTTTACATTTATATATTGCTTTCCCATGCCGACAGTCAATGTTTGTTGACATAAATATAATGAAATAAGATAAGAAAATAAATAACATAAATAATTTATGCTTTAACTTAAGTAATTAATTGATGTTTTAACATAATTAATATGTTGATAAAATGTATTGTATTTTGGCTGCCAAGATTTCGCTGTTTTCAGTTCAAACAACCAAACATCTTTAGAGTGCATCTAAGCTTACTAATTTAGAACTGGATTTTCAACACTTCCGTTGTTTTAATATAATTTAGTACTTTGTAATTTTCTAATCCTCTTTTAGCGATCTTTATTTATTAAAATTAAACAAATTGTTATGTAGAAATCAGTGGCTCCAGAACTATTTTGAGTTTAAAAACTTCTCAACAAGGACTTAGGTGCACCTGATTCAACAGGTAGATGGTTAAGCATATCTTTGGGATATATGTTTGAATTTTAAGCATTTGTTATGCACCTGTCAAATGGTGGTTTATGGCGCCAAAAAAACAAGCAGCACAGAGTCCTATTCCACTCCTACATTGCATACTTTTCGCATATCTATAACACTAGACTCCATCGCCAGAAAGACAGTTCAACTAATTTTGACAGCTTCCTTTTAGACAAGAACTTGTGGAGCATGCAGCCAAAAGCTGCTTCATGCCTTGGCAATGCTGTTGGTTGCAAGCGCATAAAAACTTTCAGTATCAGTAGGTCACATGCCTGCCTGCATTTTCAATGAGCCTGGCGAGCCTCCTCCAATGTCAATGACGACGTCGACTGCGTCTGGCATCGATATTAACAACAAATTATGGCCGCTCATAAAATTCAGACAATAAACAAAGTAAAAATGTTTGTCGTTGCGTACAATGAAGAGGAAAAGTAACAAATGAGCCGAGGCTGGTGCAAAAAAAGCACAAAAAAAAACAACAAACAAAAAGAAGTAAATTTGCTGTAATAAAAACTTTTTCGTGATCTACCTCAACGATGACGTCCAGGCTGAGGAGGAAGGGAGGAGGAGGGTGCTGGAGTATTGAAGATGCCAGCAAGTGAATGGAAAGCGAACGCACGGATGTTGCAGGCAGCCTGTTTGTGTGTGTGTGTGTGTGTGGGTGTGTGGGTGTGTGGGTGTGTGAGAGAGTGTTGGGGTTACTGTACGCCGCGGGCATAAAAAAATCAGCTCTCGTGTAATAATCATAAATTAGTTTATGAGTCGACGTCGCGTGCGCGTAACCTTGCCCTTTTACATAGCACTTACACATACATACTTTACACATACATGCATATACTCGTATATCGTGCAAGCACAAAACCACAGTTACATACACTTACACACACACACACATATGCGTTTATTAGACTGCTTGCGGTGGCTGATGCTGCTGCTGCTTCTTCTTCTCCTTAACTTTTTTGCACATTTTTATTTGTGCACACTGTTGAATTTTTACGGTTACTGCATGCATAAAAATGTGAAGAGAAATGAGAGAGTGTGGCCCAAGAAATGACAGTGAGTGTGTGCAAATGAGAGAGAGAGAGAGAGAGAGCCGTGGCCAAAAATAAACAAATTTGAAATTCTGACAACGCGCTCTGTGAATGTCGAAGTGGAAAATGTATTCGAAAACAAATTTTGAATTACAAATCGACGACGACGACGACAACGATACCGACGTTGAATGTGTTGGCTGGTGACGTCATCGCAGGATGCAAGGCCAACAAAATTTCGCACGAGTTTTGCATTTGAATGTGAGTTACGAATTTGTTAGACAAACCGGCTATGCCAGCATGTTAATGTGTCTGTCTATCGCATCCCTCTGTGTGTGTGTAAGTCAAAACAGCTGATTTTTTGTTTTGAAGCAAACGAAATGTTTTGCCAGATCGAAAAGTTAGATAATTGGTCCTTAAATATTTTAGCTAATGCGCAGACGCCAGACAACATTTTAGGGAGCATTCGGAGCCTCCAAAATGGCTGTCGAAACATGTAGCTCCCACAAACTAACTTGCGACAAGAGCAGCACGCAGCTCGATTTTTTGCTAAGAAATATGGTGCACATAAATGTTTTCAATTAGCTAAGGGTCCTTGGGAGGCAGTGCCTGAAAATGCCTTAAAGTCCGACTCTTCGACGGCGCTTTAATATTTCTACACAAACAAAACTTCGGAGCCCTCCATATCGACCTACACCCACAAATACACACGTAAATGGAACTGTTGGCACGAACACACACACAAAAGCACACTCATACATACAAACAAACGCCCACTTTCATCATCGCTGGCTGCCTTCGTTAGCATTCGTTGCAATACTCGCATTGCTATACGCGTCTGGAATACAAATGAGGATCGCTTTCATCGTCACCAGGAGCGCCAGCATCCGCTATTGACAGCCTGTAATACATACACACTCACACATACTTGTATGTAGTGGCGAGAGTGAGAGAGTGTGTGTGTGTGCGTACGTGTGCCTTGCGTTGCATATTTTCCTTAGTATTTGTTTTGCTCGTTTCTCGTTTTTTCCTTTCAGCACACTCGTTGTTTCTAGGTTTCTATTTAAAAGCTCGCCCGAAAGAAGGACTCCGCTCCATCTATCATGTGAGTAAATTTGAATGGAATGCATTTTCCAACTCGAGGATATGGTTAAAATTAGATTAGCCGTTAGCCTTGACTTAGATTTGAATTATGAATATTTTCAGGGCGGTCATTGGGAAAGGATAAATATGTTCTTAGAATAAACAAAATTTAAGAGTGACTTTAAAGATTCAAGAAAACTTTATCATTTGCTTTTGGGATGAACAATTACTAATTGATGAAAGTAATATTAAGATTATGTGTTGAGGTTTATTCACCATTCATTAATGAACGTATTCTATTTTGTTTTTTTATTCATTATTATATTTTTGCGTTGATTCATTATTAATTATTTAATGTATATATTTTTTAATTTTACTTAATTTATTTTTTTCGTCAACTGTCCACATAAGGAAACAATAAAAAAGTTATAAAAATGACTTATAAGGAGGACAGCCTAAGTGGGAGAAATCTAATCGCCTCTTACTCGGTGGAGGAACATTATGTGCCCTTTAGCTAGCTATACCCTGACTCACAGCCAAGTGTGGTCAGAGGCGTAAATAGATCTACCAAATAAAAAAAACTTCAATAAGTTTAGCATCATTAGCTGCTAGGACCTTGTCAATTAATTATATAATTAATTTGTTTTAAATATTACGTTAACTTGGTTGAAGTTATAGGTTTATAAGTATATATACTCGTTATCATTCATGATTTAAAAAATAAAATCGCGGCTGAAAAGCAATAGGGATACCACCAGAAGCTGAGTAGCTCAAAAGTCAGAGCCGATATTATTTATTTTTTTATAACTTAAATGCCCATTCTTAAAAAGCATGGCACGATATAAATGGAGTTGTATTTGAACAATCCAAAAGATGGATGTCTGGCATACGATATGGAACGCGTACGTGGCAGTTCCTGCCTTGTGTTTGTATTGTTGTGTTATCCGGTGTGTGTGTGTGTGTGTGTGTGTGTGCGTTGACCAACATCACACACTCACACTCAGTCAATGGCAGCGCTTGGCACTTCCGGGCATTGCTGGAGTCTCGTTGCTTGATTTTCGGTTTGGCTGCCAAATACGTATGTGCGAACAGTATGTATTTGTTTTGTACAGCCGGGGTAGTGCGCTTTGTATACTCGTACTACTCGTATATAGAATAGCAGTGTTGGAATTTCCAATGGCTAATCAGCAAAGCCATGGCTGTTGACAGTTGTTGTTGTCACTTGATAAGCGTAAAACCGTAACGAATGCGGCCTAAGCATGACAATGCGCGGCCAAAGGATAATTAAACGATGCTCCTCCATTCCTCCAAGGCACAGTCGAAGCGAAGCGTATTAATCATTTAATTTACTCCTTTCACAGAGCAGAACGCAGAATAGAACGGTAAGGCTGGGAGCTTCAGCGACTACGTTATGCTCGAGGCACTTGTCTGTGAGCGCATTAACACCGTCGTCGGCGGAGGAGGCAACAAGCACACACAGACAATCCTTTTCACGTGTCCTTGCAACCCTTTCGGCTTTTTAAGTTTAATTCGTTCAGGCATAAAATTTACGCGTGCGTGGCGTTACACGCAACCATCCGCTCCGCCCCCTCAGCTTGACTTGGCTCAGCTCAATTAAGCTCTTCTCTTCTCCGGTTCATTAAAATAAATTTAAATAAATAAACTACGTGGCTTTGGGTTCTTGTGCCTTGTTATTGTATCGTGATTATGGAGCGCCAATAAATGTAAATGTACAAAAGATTTCAAACTTTTCGCCATAAAACTCAACTAGTAGCGTAATCCGTGCCCTTGCCTCCTTTTTTCGGGCACGAACAAGGTCGAGGCAGAAAAGTCGGTCAAATTATTTCGGCATTTGTGCCAAATGTTTACGTTAAAAGTCAATTTATTAATTAGTGTAATTTAAACATTTGCGCATCATTGCCTGACATATGTATGCAACAACCCTAGTAGCGAGTAGAGCATCCAGTCCAGCATCCGAAGCAACCCTGCAATCTAGCAATGCAAAATCGATGACAAATTGCGGACACGTTACGCGTAGTTGAGCCCCAGATGAGTTGCAGAGCGGGCCCGAATCCTCAACTGCTCGACGTCGATTGGCGTTGACTGCTAAATACGAAGCGAGCGGAGGCAAAGCCAGTTGAAAAGACAAAGACAAAGGCAAGCCAAAAGCCCGGCGACAACAAGCAGCACCACGCAACACAACAACAAGAACAAGAACAACAACCACCAGTCACCCTGACACGCATACGATTCACAAGGCAAAGTCAGCCTTGCAATAGCAACAGCAACAGCAACACGAGGCATATATCAATGGGCAAATTAAAATAACAACCTAATCATCGTTTTAAGACCGCGAGAACGACGACAACGACAACGACAAAGTCGAGGCTTCAACAGAGGGGTGACATAGCTGCTAAATGAAACGGCAAGGCCTTTTGTCAACGCTCGCTGCCTCACCCCGCTCATCCCCGCTCGCCCAGCCACCACCCCCAGTTCCAGCACTGTCCCCGGCGGCGCTTTGAACAACCCTCATCGTCTTGCGCCTTCAGCCCAACAAAGCGGGCAACGTTAGCGTTTTTATTTTCCGGCGTTTGTTCCGCCTTCTGTTCTGTTCTATTCTATTCTATTCTCTGCTGTTCTGTTCTATTTCTCTTCCGAAACAATTGCCCAAAAGTGTTGGAAGTCAAACGCAAGTGCCAGCCACCGAGTCACACTCACAATGCTAATGCGTCCGCCTCTGCAGGCAGCAGGAAAAAAAGTGAGCATAGCAACGGGCGCTGCAACAGTCGAATTGCTCCCTTGTGACCGGCCAATATAATGCGCAACGGGTGGCGGGTGACGGGTCGCGGGTCGCGGGCGGTCTGGGGAAGCGATTGCACAACAGATTGCCTCGCTCATATCAAGTTGCAACCGTGCCACGTCGCGCTGTCTGAATCTTGTCTGATACGTATGATGGATCGCCTAAATACCTTTAAATTAAAACGGCTCAACGAAATGAGTTTTACGCCAGCACACCCACACCCACACACATTTCTGTTTCCCCACTCTGTTGGTTTATTGAGGTTGGCTTTAAATGCGTTTTAATTGCGCACAGCATGGTGCTGAAAATTCAAAAGTATTTAATGCCATTCATATGCAAAGTATAATTGTACAAGTGCTGGTGCGTACTCGTACGTACTTGTATAGTACGATCGATGTAGTACATACTTGTAATATCTATATGGCCTGTCAATGTCCTGTTCTTTTCTCTCTATACCGTTTTGTGCTATTCTGTTCGGTCTGCAATTCAAACGATTTTTGACACTAATCAGATTAGTATCGCAAGCGTCGCACATAATTTTTGTTGCATGCAACACTCGACGCATCAAATTGCAACGACGGCCCACACACACACCCACACCCTACTAGCCGATAAAGAGAGCACTTTTGCATATACAGTGGAGATCCGTAAGACGAACAGACTGCGAGAAGAAAGGTTTATACAAATTTGAAAGAATTTTCGACAATTGGGTTTT